>NC_140165.1:54598871-54873871 GCF_963971535.1 Notolepis coatsorum | reverse complement strand
ACATCAATCCCACATGCACTCATTCCAGTACCGGCTTACACAAATAATTATGGACTAAGATAATTCTTCCACACAAACAGCAAAATCTGGAACGAGATCCCATTCCACATCAGAGCAATAACCTCCATCTCACACTTCAAACAGGCCTACAAACTACATCTGATGCTAGAAAACCTCTGCACTCACTGTGTCATTTAGCACAGACCCAATCACACACACACACACACACACACACACACACACACACACACACACACACACACACACACACACACACACACACACACACACACACACACACACACACACACACACACACACACACACACACACACACACACACACACACACACACACACACACACACACACACACACACACACACACACACACACACACACACACACACACACAGACTAACTAAAGTAACTCAACAAAGCAACCCACAAGTCCAGGGATTCACACTGGCACTGCAGTGATGGTCGCATCTTATTTATTGTTATTATTCATTTTAAATCTAAACCGTTTGGGATTGTTCTCCCCTTTTCAAATTTGGACCAAGCCGTATTCTCAGAGCAGCGGAGATAACAGCAGATCTGATCCGTAGCTCGGACGTTTATCCCTTGCATGTTTTCGTCACACCAGGCTCGTGAAATGGACCCTCCGCGCGCGACAGCTTGGGACTTGTTGTAATTTCGCCTGGATGTACAGAACGCATCACCAGATCAATCTCACATGCACATCACTCAGCACTATAGGAAATGAACGACACACACACGCGCGTGCACACACACACAGGCCACAGCGGACCAAAACAAATCGCTCGTTAATCACACGCGCTGGTGACCTCCTCCGTCGTAAGTCTGGTCTCCGTAAACTGGATGCTTGCAGACTGCAGAGGGAAATCCCTCGTGTCACGCACTCGCATAAGCCCATATATGGACCAAGTTGCCAACTAAGAAATGTCCGCAGTAGCACTCACTCACCAAAGCTGTGTGCTGCTCACATGAAGAGGAAGGCAGCACAGCGGTTCTTCCTCTGGGCGAACGTTTCGATGACTTTGGGAACAAAAATTGAGAAAGACAGGACAGGAGCTTACTAAACTACTAGCTTGCTAAGCTAGTAGCTAGCTACAAGTTAGCTTACACAGTCCAAGACGGCACGTTCACGTCAACTACAACTACACTACTTCAACTGAGATAAAAAAATATATATATATCATCAAACGATGCAGTGCACAATAAGTTCATGAAGTTCAACAATTGAATAAAGATCTTAAAATATGAATTATTATATTAGGCAAATTAATCTCTTCTTTTCTGTCAGCTTTCAAGGCTGACATTGCACACAGTCAATAGGGTCCAGCTGCACTTCCGTAGGTTTAGCTGGGGCCAATCTCTGATTGGATTTGAAGGTTGTCAAGACAATGTGGCACGGCGTGAACCAATCAATCAAGTGCGCTGCACCTCACTACCCGCCTTTTTTAAACTCAAATACCCTATTTTGATTGGATAATTATATTCTTAAGCCCAACCTGTGCACCTATTTTTGCACTGAGTGATTGACATCTGGGCCCTATTCCCCGTACCTGGTTCAACTAAGTCGATCAAGAGTCCCATTATCCAGATTCAATTAACCCGATGTTTGAAGCCGGGATTTTCCTGTTCCTCGAACGCTGATTCAGTCTCGTTAACTCGAACCAGACTTGAGACTCTGGATAATTGCGCGCGGCCGCTTCAGTTGAAAAGACAGCAGGTGTCGATAGCAGAAATCCTGATCTTCTAACGGCATTGATTGATTGATTGTTTTAAAACTTTATTAACAGATTGCAGGCGGCTCAATAGCCTCGCCGACAAGTTAAATGCATAATCTATAGGCTAATTTTAAATCCCTCATTACCCCAATCAATCAGATTATATTTCTTTAAACGTTCCTGCTGGCTGTAGGTTTATGGATTGAATAATCAAATGAGATCTTGCTAGCGAAAATAATTAGTTCAACTGTTTCAAAATAAGGATACGGCTCTCTTATCCATTGATTGATGTATGGTGGATGCTTTACTTATCTGCACTGTGGTGTGACGGTTTGTCCTTTTGCCTTTCACGCAGACGACCCGCGTTCGAATCCCCCTTCTTCTAGTCATTTTCTTCTTTTTGCAATGTAAATACATCAATTTGGTGCACGTTGAAAGCTATATAAAGAATGACATCCTCAATGCATGTAGATTTATAATATTTTAACTTAAAACTAGGCTACTTTTGCGTATAATCATTAATATTATATTCCAAAAAAATTATATTGGAAACGCGGGGTTTTGAACTCGGGTCGCCCGGTTGACAGGATTGAGCACTAGCCGTTGCACCACTGTGCCAGATGGGATATATTCATTGTGTATCCATCAATGGACAAGAAACCTGTGTTTCGAATATTTTTCTTTTGAATGAAGTTTTATCTCTTTATTCTCAAATGCATTAATGTGACGTCAACGGCTCATTCAATTTCTCAAATCCGTCAAACAGCGCATCTCATCAGACATTTTAATCCCAGTTACAATATCACACAAAAACCACAATCCACGCATAGACACTTCAATTTTATGCTTGAATGAAACACAAAATCCGGGCGCTCCGTTAAGCAAATCTACAGCGGAGAATATATGAAACTAATCAGAGCCAAACGGCCGATAGGTTTCATTCATTAAAAATATCCCCGCGGGATTCACATTTGCAATGCGCCGTTATTAAAATAACCACATGCAGTGTGTATCACGACTCCGAGCGCCGTATATGACGTGCATTATTTTATTTAGGACAAAGTAAATCTATAGGCTCAATATGATTTATTATCAGCATTTAGTTCTATTATTATACATTTCAAAAGCCCCCTCTAGGAAAACGAAGCACAAAAACATAATTCAGAATGGTATAATGGGATCTAGACTGTGAGAAATATTTCAGGAAGCGAGCTGGCATTTCTTTGCGGGGGCGTGGCCATGGTTCATCCAGCTAACTGAACTTAACCCTGCTCCCGACCAGGCTCAAACTTTTTGATCTGTTGTCATGGTGATTTAGACAATCGAGCGTCGGGGAATGGAAAGGTCTGGCTTAAGTCAGGCTATGCTGGAAATTATCCGGCTAACTCAGTTAGCCAGGTACGGGGAACGGGGCCCTGGCCATTACTGCAGTTATGGGATCAGGCCAGATCAGAGAGCTCAGAGCTGTCACTTGGACATTTTTGAAGAAAAAAGAAATTCACTTGTATTGTTTTTTTCACAGAGGAAAACATTTAAAAAATATAATAATAATAATAATAATAATAATAATAATAATAATAATAATAATAATAATAATAATAATAATAATAATAATAATAATAATAATAATAATAATAATAATAATAATAATAATAATAATAATAATAATAATAATAATAATAATAATAATAATAATAATAATAATAATAATAATAATAATAATAATAATAATAATAATAATAATAATAATAATAATAATAATAATAATAATAATAATAATAATAATAATAATAATAATAATAATAATAATAATAATAATAATAATAATAATAATAATAATAATAATAATAATAATAACACCATGTGCACCACACAGAAACACACAACACCATGTGCATGCAGAGCCACACTAGATGCTATGTAGCAGCAGATGGAGGCAGAGCCCTGACCTCCTCAGGACGTCCCAGCCCCAACCTGCCAATCACCCAGAGACAAATCAGCCCATAGTGAGAGACCTGCATGTTTAGAGTCAGTAGAGGAGAGGCTGACAAGGGAACAGAAACCCAAAATAACCAGCAGGCCTAGTTATATAGTCGTACTGGCGAATCGCGTCTCGCTCTTTCGCCTATCGAGATATACCTCATCTCCAGTACCTACTGTACTACATGAACGAAAACAAAACACCCTTGCACTTGACCAGGCCCCGCCCCAGTGACCTCCCTATAAGTCACCAGGCGTGGTCACACTCGCCCTTCCTCTTTTTTCGTTTTCCATCATGGCGGTTGCAATGCACCCTGTGTATCTAGTGTTATGAAGTGTAATGAGAAATTGCGCAATGTTGAGTTTTCGCCGAAGATTTGCCAGCCCCTGGAATCTTCTCGACATGTTCCAACAGCACGTCGGGTCTGTCCTGGTGTTTCCTCGTCTTTTGGCAGCAGGCATTGTGCTTGCTGTGCCATCAGGCATTAACGCTGGTGTTAGTAATGCTGCTTGTTGTTCTGTTAGACAACCGAGATGTGTATCGGCGCAAGGGGCAGGATGTCTGGGTGAACGTCCCTCTGAGTTGGACATTTTCCAGGCTATCCTGGAGCGCGCTGCTAATACTAATGCTATAATGCTGGGTCACTGTTCTAATGTTCCCTGCTGTGGGATGTCACCGCTTTTCCCTCCTCTTAACCGGTTCATTGATGAAGGTCAGTCGGTAGCTAATGTGGGGGGTTTTGCTGAGACTTATTTACCCTTTTTACGGGTAAATGGGTTGACAACAGGGCGCAGGGCAGGTGTGCCGTGGCTAGAGAGCCAGGTAGCATCAATCCTGTGCCCCGGCGGGGTTGAACGGTGTCCCACCCGGAAGCCGACGCTTGAGAGCAGGTCGGCCCGGCAGGTGGCAGTATGGACTGATGAGAGTTATACTGCCATAGGATGGAATTTAGCTGCGGCCAGTGTCGTGGCTCAGCTGATTGTTTTTCTGTCCACATTAGCGTCGGGTAGTGGGGCTACAGGGCCAGCCGACGCTGAAAATATCTTGCATATTTTTGGGGTTATAGAAATCTTGAATCAGTCGCAAGCTATAACCGCAGGGAGGATCAGGATGCTATCAACACTTAATAGGCATCTCTGGTTGGAGCATTCTTCCCTTGGGGAGGAGGAAAGGTTTCTTCTCCTTAAGACTCCTCTTTCCGCGGAAGGACTTTTTTGTCATTCTGCGGGAACGCGAGCGGTATTTGGCATGGGCCCCACACCGCCTCACGTTATGCAGCCAGAGGTGAGAGCACGGCCTCGTCAGCGACTATGGCGAGGCCCTCGACCGGCGGCCATGTTTCCCCCGCCAGAGGTACCCTGGGCGTTAAGTCAACAGGTGTCCACAAGGCCGACAGCCTTGGCGGCCGAGGGATCAGCTACATTGGATGAGCACGGCCTAAGAAACCGTCGCCGTCCTGCCGCGTGCAGCCCGCTCTCCGATCACTCCCTCCCCCGACACCAGCGGAAAAGGGGCTCTGATTTGTTTCCTTTGGCTGCGGGCCGCGGGCCTTCTATGAAGCGCATGCGGCCCCACGTTTTGCTTCTCATGGGGACATGGGCTGACACCCAGTTGATGGCTGAGCCTGGGTCTGTCCGTGAGAATGTTGTGCTGTCACGTGGCTCCCTCGCCACGTGTTATGCGTCTGCGATTGGTGAGCCTGGTGTTACGTCTGTCACCTTCAAGGGTTGTCAGCAGGGGGACTCGAGGCCTCTTCGAAAGAATGCTCAGCGCGTGTTTCCCCGGCCTTGCCTTCGCCAGGCCGGGTATCACGTTGGTGCTTTCCACTCCCGCAAGATAGGCAGTGGTCTGGCAGGCGCGCGTGATTTGGGTGATAGTAATGTCACTGCAGGGCTATGGTGTGTAGGAACCCATGGGGGCCTCACATCTTGCATGTCTAGCTGCAGAACGACTCCTCAGCATGTTCTGGAGGGGTGTTCAGTGGGGGAGCTTTTGTCACCTGGTTTGATGTCAGCTTCTCCCGTATCAAACCGGCCCTTTCTGTCCGGGTCCCCCCTTGGGTGCGATTGCCTCGTGGGTTGTATCAGGGACCGTTGTCCCGATTCCACAGAACGCCCTGCCTGCACGTTTGGCGGGTTCAGAGTTGGCTACGCACAGTGGGAGGGACCGGGCCGCCTATCTACAGATCCTTGCAGCCCAGCGCCAGTTGGCGACGGGTGCGCTCAGGGATTATTGTCACATATGGCTTCAACAGTGCCGTATGTCGAGGTGGATGGTGAGAACGTTGAGGGGGGGGCTTGTCTTGCAGTTCGCACAACCCCACCCTCCGTTTTCAGGTTTGGTGCAGACCCTATTGTCAGGGTCGGCAGCAGTGACAGCTCTGGCCGACGAGATCCAATCTCTGTTGGCGAAGCAGGTCGTTGTCGTGGTCCCACGGGAGGACGCGATGTCAGGCGTCTACTCCCGTTATTTTCTGGTGCCCAAAAAAACGGGAGGTGTCAGACCTATACTGGATCTGTCCGCGTTCAATCGTCTGATTGCGGCGAGACGGTTCAGAATGTTGACCGTCAAACACCTGTTAAAAGCTGTCAGGGTGGGGGACTGGTTCACCTCCATAGACCTGAAGGATGCGTATTTTCACATCCCGATTTACCCTCCTCACAGGAAATACCTACGGTTCCTTTTTCAGGGCGTAGCGTACGAATACCAGAGGTTGCTGTTCGGTTACTCTCTGGCCCCCCGCACATTCACCAAGTGCGTATAGACCGCGCTGGAGCCTCTACGTCGTCAGGGGATACGAATTATTTTCTATCTCGACGACATTCTGCTCATCAGCCGGTCGGAGGAGGTCGCCAGGTCTCATACCAGGCTGGTGGTGGAATTCCTCACCAAGCTGGGTTTTGCTGTGAACTGGAAGTAGAGTATGCCTCTTCCCAGTCAACAGGTGGAGTACTTGGGCTTGGTCCTAAGCTCAAGGCCCATGAGGGCAACCCTCTCGGAGCAACGGCGAGTGTCTATCCTCAATGCGCCTGGCGGGACGGTCACGGCGCTGCAGGTGATGCGCCTGCTCGGTATGATGGCATCCGCTCACTCTGTGGTCCCTCTTGGCCTCCTCTTCATGAGGAGGATACAGAGGTGGTTTTCCAGTATGAAAATAGACCCGGTGAGGGGCAAGTGGAAACGGTTGAAGGTTCCCTTGTCGATACGGGGGGATCTCGCCCACTGGAGGAGGCCTGGTACCCTCACCAGCGGGGTCCCCATGGGCAGCAGGCGTTCACACGTCACGGTCTTCACCGACGCCTCCCTCACGGGATGGGGGGGACGTGTCGGACCGACGCAGTGGGGGGCAGCTGGACGATCCATGCTGCCCGGTCTGCCCTGCACATCAATGTGTTGAAATTGTAGGCGGTCCTCCTGGTCCTCAGGCGGCTCGCCCACTTGGTGGTAGGCGAGCACGTTTTGGTCAGGACGTTTTGGGCAGGACAGCAGCGGCGTATGTCAACAGACAGGGTGGAGTACGCTCCATCCATCTGCACTGGGCGGCGGTCAGCCTCTGGCTGTGGGCGTCTCACAATCTGCACAGTCTGAGGACGCTCCACATCCCTGGCAAGGAGAATGTGGGCGCAGATGTGATGTCGCGGGGCGGTCCGCGTCCTGACGAGTGGGGACTACGTCCCGACATAGTCAGGCAGATCTGCGACCGCTTCGGGGAAGCTTCGGTGGATCTGTTTGCGAGCAGACAGTCTCACCAGTGCCCCTTGTGGTTTTTGGTCAGTCGGGGGACGATCCTACCTTGGGGGTGGATGCCTTCTCGATGTGTCCATGGCCGCCCGGGCTTCTGTACGCTTTTCCCCCCACACACCTGTTAGGTCAGTTGTTGGAGCGGGTACGGTGGGAGCGCAGGACATTGATCCTGGTTGCGCCGGACCGGGGCACGGCTGTATGGTTCCCGGTCCTGATCCAGCTCTTAGTAGCCCCGCCGTGGCCTGTTCCTTGGTTGTCGTGGGCCCTCTCTCAAGCACACGGGTCGCTGTGCCGGCCCCCTGTGCTGGGCCAGCCACTGATGGTTTGGCTGGTGAGAGGGTGAGTCTGGAGAGGATGGACCCTTCTGTGGTTGACACCATCCAGAATGCACATGCTCCCTCCACTATCGCAGTTTACGCGGGTAGGTGGTGTATTTTCCAAGAGTGGTGTAAGGTGGGGGGCTGGGACCCGGTGTCCTGCCCCCTGGACGCTGTCCTTACCTTCCTTCAGTCTATTCTTGATAAACTGTCGGCTTCGACAGTGAGGGTATATGCTGCGGCTATATCCTCTTGTCATGAGGGGTTTGAGGGCGTTACGTTGTTCAGCCACCCTCTTGTGAAGCGTTTCCTGCTTGGCGCTCTGCGCCTTAAGCCGGTGAAACGTTCTCTGTCTCCGAGTTGGGATCTTCAATTGGTCCTCGGTCGGTTGTCCGAGGCCCCGTTTGAGCCTCTTGAGCAAGCGCCTTTGGAACAGCTGTCTTTCAAGACTGCGTTCCTGCTGGCCATCACCTCCGCTAAGCGCGTGGGTGAGCTCTGTGCTCTCTCGGTGTGGCCTGAGTGCCTGTCTATTCGTGTCAATAGCGGTGCAACTCTGAGGCCTAATCCAGTCTTCGTGCCAAAAAATATCCGGAGCTCTTTTCGCTCCAGGGATATTGTGGTTCAGGCGTTTCATCCGCCTCCTCACGCTAGTGATTCGGAGGCGAGCCTTCACCTGTCATGTCCGGTCCGGGTTTTGGGGATTTACCTCAGCCGGACTCAGGACCTCAGGGCTACCGATCAGCTCTTTGTCTGTTACGGTGGCTCTCGCGCTGGTAAGGCACTGTCGAAACAGCGCCTGTCCCATTGGTTGTGCGAGGGCATTGCCCTTTGCTACACGTTGGCTGGGCTGGGCCCCCCTGGGGGTGTCAGAGCACACTCCTCAGGGGGTACATTTGTCGGTCCTCGCGTCTGCTCTGTCCCCATATCTCGATAGGCGAAAGAGCGAGACGCGATTCGCCAGTACGACTATATAACGATAGGTTATGTATATAACCTAGTTATATGAGTACTGGCTGAGCGTCTCGGGCGAGTGTGACCACGCCTGGTGACTTATAGGGAGGTCACTGGGGCAGGGCCTGGTCAAGTGCAAGGGTGTTTTGTTTTCGTTCATGTAGTACAGTAGGCAGTGTGCGAACCATAGCATGATCTTTGGGTGAGCCGCGTCGGGGGGGGGGGGGGGGGGGGGGCTGCGCGGCGCGCGGCGTCGTGGGGGGGGGGGGTGCGCGGCGCACCTCTCAGCGAGGAGTGCTCAGGAGTCGGACTGTGTAATCGCAGACGTTACTAGTCTGTAGCCTGTAGTAGGTAGAGTAGAGTTAGAGTAGACAACTCACTTACCGTCCGGCCGTCTGGACGGTCTGGGCTGGGCTTCCACAGCACATTCCATGATAAAAAAAAAAGTATCTATTTAGTTAGATAGAGATGATTATCTCTCAGACTCCTGAGTGACTTACTAACAATATGAAATACTCCTGGTCCCAAGCATTATTTTCTCGACTGACATTTTACTGGCTGTCAAAACGATCACTGTCTGTGTCAACAAGTCACAGCCACAGCACAGGTTACATACAAAGTGGGTCAAGTTTGATGTGTGCCGTGCGTGCGTTCAGGCTGCAGCGCCGCCGCGCTCCGAATGGTAATTGCAAGAATAGCATGCATGTTGCCATATTACGTGTGAATTAGTGCGCAAATCATTAATCATACATCCAAAATAGCATACGTTTATTATTATACACGATGATGATACAGAAAATTACAGAAAAATTTGAAATGCATGGCAAAAGTAGCATTTATTTTCAGTAATTTAGAGACCCCCCAAAAAATCGCAAATCAAGTTTGCAGGGGAGCTGATGTCTGATCTAGGGGAGCTATAGCGGACCGAGCTCCCCTCGTGGATCGCACCCTGACAGTAGGTACTGGAGATGAGGTATATCTCGATAGGCGAAAGAGCGAGACACTCAGCCAGTACTCATATAACTAGGTTATATACATAACCTATCGTTTACTTTGTGTCTTTGGACTGTTTTATGTTGGAAGTATTTTTGGAAGATGGAAGATTTGAGTTTGTTTTACAGATGGAGGATTTTAGTTTGTTTTACTGATGGAGGATTTGAGTTTGTTTTACTGATGGAGGATTTGAGTTTGTTTTACTGATGGAGGATTTTAGTTTGTTTTACTGATGGATGATTTTAGTTTGTTTTACTGATGGACGATTTTAGTTTGTTTTACTGATGGACGATTTAAGTTGTTTTACTGATGGACTATTTTAGTTTGTTTTACTAATGGAAGATTTTAGTTTGTTTTACTGATGGATGATTTTAGTTTGTTTTACTGATGGATGATTTTAGTTTGTTTTACTGATGGAAGATTTTAGTTTGTTTTACTGATGGATGATTTTAGTTTGTTTTACTGATGGATGATTTTAGTTTGTTTTACTGATGGACGATTTTAGTTTGTTTTACTGATGGATGATTTTAGTTTGTTTTACTGATGGACGATTTTAGTTTGTTTTACTGATGGACGATTTTAATTTGTTTTACTGATGGACGATTTTAGTTTGTTTTACTACCAAAAGAGCCAAGTCTACTGACTTGTGTGAAGAGAAGATTCTTTGTTCATTAAACTGGCAGTTAGATTTGTGCAGAACTGGTTTCACTGTGTCTTTGTCCATATGCCTTCCTCAAACAAACACATGTGTGCACTGTACACACACACACACACACACACACACACACACACACACACACACACACACACACACACACACACACAGCTTACACACACACACACAGCATACACAAACACACACACACACACACACACACTTGTTTATTATATGTCACAACAAAATACAGAATACTTTATATGAAATGCTTTTCATTTCTGAAAGAGCCCCTGCGAGTGTGCTACATACAGTAAAAAAGAAAGTAAGTAAAAAAAGTTATTAAGAAGTAAGTAAAAGTAAGTAAAGTCAATATACATATATACAATATACAACACAGAGTTACGACTGCTTTGATGGATTTTGCAGATCAGAGTTTCAATGTGCAAAACTCTTAACACAGAATGCTATACTGCACATTTTGGGTTCAAAATGCAATATAGCATGCAAAATTAAAATACCAGTGTCTGTTATGGTTTGTAACCGACCCCAATCGCACAACACAAGAAAGGTATGAGTGTAAGCCAAGAAACGGGCATTTATTGAAACAGAAGGAAAAAACGGCACTGTCCCTTTAAGGGAGAAACACAAAATACTGGAATAACAAGAAGGGAAAGGTACAGTGCCTTTAAGAGGCGAGCTGGCTAAGGGGAAGGCAAGGGAAGTCAGGAACAGGGAGGAACTAGGGGGAACTGGACAGGGAGGACTAGAAAGGGGAGAAGGGACAGAGGCCCGCGGAGGCGGGCTGGGGACAAACAGGGTAAGGCCTTGGAACAGGATGAGGGCAGGAGCTGCATACTGGAAAAGAGTAAACACACAGTGAGCAAATGTTCCAAAACACAATCCCAAGTGAAAAATATCTTCGTGTAAATACACAGTGAGAGTGAAGTCCAAAAAACAATCCAATGTGAATAATATCTTCGGTGTGAAACAAACACACAGTGGGAGATGTAAAGTCCAAAAATATTATCCCAGTGAAAACAAACAAAGGCACACGCTGGGTGAGTGACTGTCTGATTAAAAAGGTGGTAATCTTCAGTGTTATAGAAACACACGAAAACGGAATTTGATCAAGACAGTCAGTAAAAACTCACCCAGACGTTTGTGCGCAAAGAGCGCTGGAACAGCAGCGGGGCGAGAGCGTCGCCACCGGGGAGCCGGCTGTCCGAGCGGAGGTCAGAGTGGTGCGCCACTGCTTGGAGTGCGCGCCGGTACAGAGAGACACATCTGGAGTGCGTCTGCGTGGAGGAGCGTGCCAAGCTCGGAGGTCTGGATGATGCGCGTCTGCTGGGAGTGCGCGCTGGTACGGAGGAGCGTGCCAAGCTCGGAGGTCTGGATGATGCGCGTCTGCTGGGAGTGCGCGCTGGTACGGAGGAGCGTGCCAAGCTCGGCGGTCTGGATGATGCGCGTCTACTGGGAGTGCGCGCTGGTACGGAGGAGCGTGCCAAGCTCAGAGGTCTGGATGATGCGCATCTGCTGGGAGTGCGCGCTGGTACGGAGGAGCGTGCCAAGCTCGGAGGTCTGGATGATGCGCGTCTGCTGGGAGTGCGCGCTGGTACGGAGGAGCGTGCCAAGCCCGGAGGTCTGGATGATGCGCGTCTACTGGGAGTGCGCGCTGGTACGGAGGAGCGTGCCAAGCTCGGAGGTCTGGATGATGCGCGTCAGCTGGGAGTGCGCGCTGGTACGGAGGAGCGTGCCAAGCTCGGAGGTCTGGATGATGCGCGTCAGCTGGGAGTGCGCGCTGGTACGGAGGAGCGTGCCAAGCTCGGAGGTCTGGATGAAGCGCGGGCGTCTGCAGCGCGGAGGTCTGGATGTGCATCAGGACGACTGCTGCGCGGGGGTCTGAAGTGGATCACTGGAGTACCTCCCGTGGAAGTCTAGGGAGCGCAGCCCAGTCTCCCCCTCAGGCAACGGCGACAGGAGGCGAAGGCTGGAGCAACATCTTTACGCCGGAGATAAAAACAGCATAGACCAAACAGAGGACCTCCCGAGGGAGTCTTGATGCAAGAGCATATGATACCGAATGTTACGGCATGTTACAACACGACCCCACGAGGAACAGAGTGGAAGAGCCAGGTATTTAAAGCCCACAGGGGAACTAATTAGAATGCACCACAGGTGCGGGAGGTAATTGATAATCGAACTAAAAGTGTGAGTTCGGCACCAGACCAATCAAACACATAATGACAGGTAGTCCAGGTGTGGCTGCTTGAAGAGAAAACGAGAGTAAAGAACGAGAGGGTGGGGGCTAGTGAGAGTGAGTGAGAAGGGAATTCCTAAACAGTAGGCTAAAAGGAAGGAAAGAGTAGGTGAGCAGCGGACAAAACCTCACAGTACCCCCCCCTCAACGGGAGCCACCCGGCGACCCAAAAAAAATACAGACAGAGTGGCAGGGGACAAAACAAGGCAAAAACAAAGGGGTACTGGGCCAAGCCAGCAGGGGAAGCCACAACAAAAGTGGGGCTAGCAAAAGAACAGGGTAGCCGAGGGGTAACTAGGGTAGCAGAGGGGCAAAGTAGGGTAGCTGAGGGGTAACCAGAGGAGCTGAGGGGCAACTAGAGGAGCTGAGGGGTAACCAAGAGGAGCACCGGGAAAAGGGCTAGCAGAGGGAAGGTTAGCTGCCAGGGCACTGATAGCTACAGGGCCTATGCTAGCTGTACTGCTACATCAACATAGAGGCTGCGCAAGCTGCCGGAGCTAGGCTAGCAGAGGGAAAGGGTAGCTGCCAGGGCACTGATAGCTACAGGGCCTATGCTAGCTGTACTGCTACATCAACATAGAGGCTGCGCTAGCTGCCGGAGCTAGGCTGGCAGACCGGGCTGGACCAGCATGAGAGAACAAGCTAGCTGGAAGGACAGTCCTAGCAGTGGGAGAAAACTGAACTTGCTAGCTGAAGGGCAGTCCTAGCAGTGGGATAAACTGACCTTGCTAGCTGAAGGGCAGTTCCAGCAGTGGGAGCAAACTGACCATGCTAGCTGAAGGGGCAGTCCTAGCAGTGGGAGAAAACAGACTCTGCTAGCTGAAGGGCAGTCCTAGCAGTGTGAGATAAACTGACCTTGCTAGCTGAAAGGGCAGTCCTAGCAGTGGGATAAACTGACCTTGCTAGCTGAAAAGGCAGTCCTAGCAGTGGGAGATAAACTGACCTTGCTAGCTGAAAAGGCAGTCCTAGCAGTGGGAGATAAACTGACCTTGCTAGCTGAAAGGGCAGTCCTAGCAGTGGGAATACTGACCTTGCTAGCTGAAAAGGCAGTCCTAGCAGTGGGATAAACTGACCTTGCTAGCTGAAAAGGCAGTCCTAGCGGTGGGAAAAAAACTGACCTTGCTAGCTGAAAGGGCAGTCCTAGCAGTGGGAATACTGACCATGCTAGCTGAAGGGGCAGTCCTAGCAGTGGGAGAAAACTGACCTTGCTAGCTGAAAGGGCAGTCCTAGCAGTGGGATAAACTGACCTTGCTAGCTGAAAAGGCAGTCCTAGCAGTGGGATAAACTGACCTTGCTAGCTGAAAAGGCAGTCCTAGCAGTGGGAAGGCTACACAAAAAGTGGAGGCCATGCAGAGGGACCGGGTTAGCTGCCTGGGCATGGCTAGCTACAGGGCCTATGCCAGCAGCAAGGGCTGCATTAACATAGAGGCTGTGCTAGCAGCCGGGGCAAAGCTAGCAGGCTGGGGCTCGGCTGAGGGACTGGGTTAGCTGCCAGGGCATGGCTAGCTACAGGGCCTATGCCAGCAGCAAGGGCTGCATTAACATAGAGGCTGTGCTAGCAGCCGGGGCAAGGCTAGCAGACAGGGGCCATGCTGGTAGTAGAGGCCCAACAAGCTGCAGGGGAGCTAACGAGGGAGACTAACAAGCTAACAGGGGAGCTAACCGGGGAGACTAAAGGGAACAAGAAAAAAAAAAGGCAAACTCAACATACACCGTCTGTGCTGGCTGGGGTCGTCGATTTGGTGGGGTCGTACTGTTATGGTTTGTAACCGACCCCAATCGCACAACACAAGACAGGTATGAGGGTAAGCCAAGAAACGGGCATTTATTGAAACAGAAGGAAAAAACGGCACTGTCCCTTTAAGGGAGAAACACAAAATACTGGAATAACAAGAAGGGAAAGGTACAGTGCCTTTAAGAGGCGAGCTGGCTAAGGGGAAGGCAAGGGAAGTCAGGAACAGGGAGGAACTAGGGGGAACTGGACAGGGAGGACTAGAAAGGGGAGAAGGGACAGAGGCCCGCGGAGGCGGGCTGGGGACAAACAGGGTAAGGCCTTGGAACAGGACGAGGGCAGGAGCTGCATACTGGAAAAGAGTAAACACACAGTGAGCAAATGTTCCAAAACACAATCCCTAGTGAAAAATATCTTTGTGTAAATACACAGTGAGAGTGAAGTCCAAAAAACAATCCAATGTGAATAATATCTTCGGTGTGAAACAAACACACAGTGGGAGATGTAAAGTCCAAAAATATTATCCCAGTGAAAACAAACAAAGGCACACGCTGGGTGAGTGACTGTCTGATTAAAAAGGTGGTAATCTTCAGTGTTATAGAAACACACGAAAACGGAATTTGATCAAGACAGTCAGTAAAAACTCACCCAGACGTTTGTGCGCAAAGAGCGCTGGAACAGCAGCGGGGCGAGAGCGTCGCCACCGGGGAGCCGGCTGTCCGAGCGGAGGTCAGAGTGGTGCGCCACTGCTTGGAGTGCGCGCCGGTACAGAGAGACACATCTGGAGTGCGTCTGCGTGGAGGAGCGTGCCAAGCTCGGAGGTCTGGATGATGCGCGTCTGCTGGGAGTGCGCGCTGGTACGGAGGAGCGTGCCAAGCTCGGAGGTCTGGATGATGCGCGTCTGCTGGGAGTGCGCGCTGGTACGGAGGAGCGTGCCAAGCTCGGAGGTCTGGATGATGCGCGTCTACTGGGAGTGCGCGCTGGTACGGAGGAGCGTGCCAAGCTCGGAGGTCTGGATGATGCGTGTCTGCTGGGAGTGCGCGCTGGTACGGAGGAGCGTGCCAAGCTCGGAGGTCTGGATGATGCGCGTCTGCTGGGAGTGCGCGCTGGTACGGAGGAGCGTGCCAAGCTCGGAGGTCTGGATGATGCGCGTCTACTGGGAGTGCGCGCTGGTACGGAGGAGCGTGCCAAGCTCGGAGGTCTGGATGATGCGCGTCAGCTGGGAGTGCGCGCTGGTACGGAGGAGCGTGCCAAGCTCGGAGGTCTGGATGATGCGCGTCAGCTGGGAGTGCGCGCTGGTACGGAGGAGCGTGCCAAGCTCGGAGGTCTGGATGAAGCGCGGGCGTCTGCAGCGCGGAGGTCTGGATGTGCATCAGGACGACTGCTGCGCGGGGGTCTGAAGTGGATCACTGGAGTACCTCCCGTGGAAGTCTAGGGAGCGCAGCCCAGTCTCCCCCTCAGGCAACGGCGACAGGAGGCGAAGGCTGGAGCAACATCTTTACGCCGGAGATAAAAACAGCATAGACCGAACAGAGGACCTCCCGAGGGAGTCTTGATGAAAGAGCATATGATACCGAATGTTACGGCATGTTACAACACGACCCCACGAGGAACAGAGTGGAAGAGCCAGGTATTTAAAGCCCACAGGGGAACTAATTAGAATGCACCACAGGTGCGGGAGGTAATTGATAATCGAACTAAAAGTGTGAGTTCGGCACCAGACCAATCAAACACATAATGACAGGTAGTCCAGGTGTGGCTGCTTGAAGAGAAAACGAGAGTAAAGAACGAGAGGGTGGGGGCTAGTGAGAGTGAGTGAGAAGGGAATTCCTAAACAGTAGGCTAAAAGGAAGGAAAGAGTAGGTGAGCAGCGGACAAAACCTCACAGTGTCAAATCAGAGAATAGTATATGCAAAAGCTTATAACAGCACCAAAACATTATATATTTCAAACAATTAAGTGAACAACTGAACCAAATTAGATTATATGTCCTGCAAAACTGTATCATAGTGTCAGAACAGTGGATATGTTCATCGTTGAAGTTTAATTATTGGTGCACTTTTCAAATACAATGGTCATTATCAAATAATGCGGTCAAACACAATATACTTGTTACCAAAATAGACTATGGTAATTTCCTCATAACCCCTGTGATAGACTGCAGTATAGTGCTTGTGTCTGTGGTATAATATAATGTCCTCATGTAAAGATATTCCCCTCCCCTGTGTCCCCTTACCTGTGCCCCCCCCCCTCTCTGTGAAATAAGACATTCCCCTCCCCTTTCTCCCCAATCCTATGCCCCCCCCCCTTTTCTCCCCAATCCTGTGCCCCTCTCCCCAAACCTGTATCCCCCCCCCCCATTTGACCTATCAAATGGGACCACATCCCCCCCTTGTTAACTATATAAGTCTCCTCCCGAGATCAATCCAGGGCTTTTTACCTGGGTCATTTCAGCTGATCACCTGGGGCGAAGCCCTCAGCCATTCTCTCTATGTACTCATGTATATTTCTATCTGTCTGGATAATAAAACTTATTATCTTGACCTCGGTTGACTGAGAACATTCTTCTTCAGGATATCCACAAATATCCCATTATGAAAGACAAACAAAATATATGATTACAGTATTTGAAGTTTAATCATTACAGTGAAGAAAAATACATAGAGTAATGCTCTGTACAGTAAAAACAAAAACAGGTACAGTAAACAAACTATTGTAAAGAACAGTAAAAAAAGGGTTACTTGGTGCTTTTTCAATGTTCACCCAATAGTCGTGAGGCTGATTGACTGGATATTTTCAAAGACTCCGTTATCAGCTATTACAGTAACACAGAATGCTATACTGCTAATTTTTGGTTCAAAATGTAATACAGCATGCAAAATTACCGTAAAATACCAGTGTCCAATCAGAGAATAGATTATGCAAATGTTTACAGTATCACAACGAAAGACAGGGTCATGGACAGGGTCGTGGTCGTGGCCAAGGAGGCAGAAGAACATCTGTCTCAAATGAAATTATAACCCAGTTTGTTGACCACGTAAACCGAGATCTAACACTGGCTGAAGCTGGCAGGGTGGTGCAGCCAAACCTGAACAGGTCAACGGTGGCCCCATTGCGTGAATATTAAAGGCAACCAACTTGTGTTCAGCTTTTCTCTGATTGGCCACGACCCCCCGCCCCCTTTTGCCACGAACGCGGCAGGCAAGCGGCAGCGGTCCCAAATGAAATCCATCAGTGGAGGAAGCATTTTGAATATCTTAACATGTATTTACGCCCATACAATTTTTAATAATAAACACTGTTAGGACTATCTGACTCTTAATAATAAACACTGTTAGGACTATCTGACTCTTACTAATAAACACTGTTAGGACTATAAACACTGTTAGGACTATCTGACTCTTAATAATAAACACTGTTGGACTATCTCGATTCACGCGTCACTACTGTAACTAGAAACTCTGGGTGTCACTGTACATCAGTGTGGAACTGTAAGCTGTAACGTTACGCATTATTTCGCGTTTTTAACGTCATAAACCAACTACCAGATTCACTTGTCACTGTACATCCGTGGAGGCTGCTGAAGCGCCAGCGGGGCGATGCGGTGGTTTGTCCCCGGCTTCCGTGCGCCGCCGCCGGCTTGACTCGGTCCAGATCCAGCAGCAGCGGCCGTGCTCCGTTGTAGAAGCCCTTCAATGACAGAGCTCTCATATTTTGCGAATGCATAAACTATATCTTAAATTATGGCTATGTGTCTAATATGGCTGTCGCTTATCAATGACTTCGCGACAGCCATATTAGACACATAGCCATAATTTAAGATATAGTTTATGCATTCGCAAATATGAGAGCTCTGTCATTGAAGTGGGTGGTGGCAGCGTTACTAACAGCGTTCACCCTGATGTAAAGTAGCGATTTTTATTGTTTTGTCATGACAAACCAATTACATAATCCCAACATATGTGTAAAGAAACAACATATTCCAGTTAACGGTATATTTTTTTAATGATTCATTACGGTATAAATTAGTTTAACTGGAGCTGCATATTGCTGGCTCTCATATTTGCGAATACAATAGCGTTCACCCTGATGGAAGACGGCCAATCAGAGAAACGCTGAACGAAAGGCTGAACACAAGTTGGTTTCCTTTAATATTCACAGGGCCCCATTATATGATTTTTTACAGTAAGAGAGATAATCTGTAAGTCAATATGTGTAATTTACTGTACAGTAACTGTATATTGAAATTACAGTAATTGTGAAATTGATATTGTTGTCTGTTACAGTATATTTCATAAATACTAAAGGTGTGGGTGAATTATTTTTGTAATTATCTTTACTGTACATTAGAACTGAACGAGCACCACCAAGTGGAGGACGTGGCCGGCTTCTGTGCAGCAGGAGAGGGCACTTGTAGACATGGCGGTCAGATGTGACGTCGATGAAATTCTTTGGCAAAATGCCGAGGAGAGGCAAGGTGCTGCTTGAGCACCATGAAGTTGTATTCTTTTCTTATTTTCTTTCTTAGAATTTTTTTTTACTGTCAAATACAGAGCTTTACTGTATGTATTTTTCTTTACTGTAACAATTAAACTTTTTTATCCTAATAATAATAAAAAAAAAAAAAACACAAAAACAATTAAACTTTAAATAATCAAATAATCTTTCATAAAAACACAAGCACTATACTGCAGTCTAACAAGTATTCTGTGTTTGACCGCATTACTGTATTTGATAATGGCCGTTGTAACTGAGGGGTACAATTCCCTGACTGTATTGATAAGTAACTACTGGCCACACAGTACATGATATAGATATCATATCACAATTATGCCACATCAATGTGGAACGCCCTGCCTAAAGCTGTAAAGGAATGTGAATCACTACCCACCTTCAAAAACACTCTCAAAAAACACCTACGTGAGACTGCAATTCGAAACTGGCCCCTACAAATGTCCTAACCTAGTTGTACAGTAAATGACCAAGTAAGGCTTTGTCAATATTCCAATGTACAGTGTAAAATGTGTGTGTGTCCCCTACCCAACCCCCCCCCCCCCCACCTCCAATGTACAGCCCTCACCCAACCCACCCAACCCCACCCCACCAACCTCCTCCAATGTACAGTTTCTACGCCAAATGTATATACACTCCTTTTCTGGACACTTTTGTATCACAAACAGTACTGTATTTGCAAATCTGATATGTCATAAATGTATAGATGTAGCAGTACTGTCTATCTGTATGTCATGTATGTCATATATGTTATGATGAATTGAAAATGGGGGACCCTGGTGGAAACAAGACGAAAGTCTTTCTCTGGTCTGCATCCCCTTAACAATTGTATGTATTGAGATGTACTGTACTGTACCCATTCTGCAATCTGTTAATAAACTTTTCAATCAATCAATCAATATGATGAACACTTTCCCACCTGATGAAACCAAGTCCACACAAATGTATCCGTCGAATCTTTAATATATAGCAAAGGGTATATACAACGTTCACGTAATGACATTTATGATTTGAATGCACTTGTAAGGCAAATGAGTATTCGTAGGCAAATCAACATTGAATGTCCAATCTCTGGTTACGCAGGAAGCAAGTATACAACCTGGTTCTTTAGGGAACTATAGCGATGGTACTTAATGATTATAGCTGGATACACTAAAGGGGGTCCCGCTGGTTGTAAGTCAGTAGGGGGGGGGGGGGGGTTAGGAGAGCCGCTGGCGATATCCCATCTGGCCAACGATTTCTTGGGAGAATTCAGAGTGCTGAACACGGTGCCCACAGAACCTTGGTCCACAGATGAATACAGTTGGGCCCTCTTGTAGACGGTAGCTGCCGGTCCACAACGAAGAGACGTGAGGCGACCTCACTCGGGTTAGAGCGCCGTCTCACCTGGACTCCTCTCGGGGGTAGTTCCAACACTTACCAGTGTTGGCTGTTATCCATGGCATAATCAAAGCACCCAAAGCAAGTAGATAATCCAAGCCGTGTAGGGCTCGCCGTCGTCCGGGTAAGGTAATCCAATGTGCAGGTCCACTCGTCCTTGCCCAGAACTCCTCGGATGAAAGCACCACACGTGGTCTGCCCAGCCTGGTTAAGACTCTAGATAACGCGAGGAAAACGATGGGGGTACTGCTCACTTTATAACTCTAACCGAACGATGCACCATACATAATAGACTATTATTAACTTAATAGAAATACGTCCCACTCGACGGTATAGTGCCAAACTATGACAATTCAACTATTAATCCACACGATGTCTCAATGCCATTCTGAGGCCAAGTTGACCATACTGCACCACACGTGTATCGTGGGTGAGGCTTAACGTCTTGCCACTAGGTTGGAGGGTAAAGAACTAAGGGCTAAGGGAAGTTCTACTTTACTTGCGCCATATATATATGCGCTGTGAACAAATAGTACCATTCGTATTTCGGCAGACGTATTCCTACGCGGAACCGGGGCTAGTAACGACATGTTCGTCGGCACTAGGGATGCCCCCCGGACCCCGGTTTTAAACGGGAACCGGTACTATATTAGAAAATACCGGAGTATTTATAAGCTCCGACGTCCTCGGTACTGCTATCGATACTCTAGAGAAATTATTATTATTATTATTATTATTATTATTATTATTTAAAAGTTGCGAACGATCTCTCCTCTCTCTGTCTCTGCACGAGAAGCAGCGAGTCATTATTACACACACTCCTCGCGAGTCGCGCTACACATACATACGGGTACTCCTTAATGAAAGCGCTGTCAATAGTATGCAGCTGCAGCACGTCAGACAGCAGCGCTTACAAGCCCCGCACATACAAGCCCCGCACACCTGATGTGCTGCAGCTGGAAGCATCTCAGCGCTGTCTCCGTGCCGACGCGCGCCAATAGTATCCAGCTGCAGCACGACAGCCCAGCGCTTACAAGCCCCGCACATACAAGCCCCGCACATAGCAACCCCTCGCTTCCATTGGCTGATTTTGGTGACGTGATTTTGGGTCACGTTGCACGTTGCACTGCGGGATTGATTGATTGATTGATTGAAAACTTTATTAACAGATTGCCGTATGATTTGGGTCACGTTGCACTGCGGGATTGATTGATTGATTGATTGATTGATTGATTGATTCATTGATTCATTGATTGATTGATTGATTGATTGAAAACTTTATTAACAGATTGCCGAATGGGTACACGTGACCACAGGCCCTGATTGATTGATTGAAAACTTTATTAACAGATTGTAGAATGGGTACACGTGACCTGACCGATTGATTGATTGATTGATTGATTGATTGATTGATTGATTGAAAACTTTATTAACAGATTGCAGAATGGGTACAGTGACCGATTGATTGATTGATTGATTGATTGATTGATTGATTTATTGATTTATTGATTGATTGATTGAAAACGTTATTAACAGATTGCAGAATGCAGTACAGCTCAATACACACAATTGTTAAGGGGATGCAGACCATGCAGTACTGTTACATTTGTGACATACAGTAAATATATACAAGGGGGAGGGAACTGTACATTTATGATGAATTGAAAATGGGGGACCCTGATGTAAACAAGACGGAAGTCTTTCTCTGGTCTGCATCCCCTTAACAATTGTATGTATTGAGCCGTACTGTATTGTACCCATTCTGCAATCTGTTAAATAAAGTTTTCATTCATTCATTCATTCACATCAGGGTCCCCCATTTTCAATTCATCATATGACATACATGACATACAGATAGACAGAACTGCTACATCTATACATTTATGACATACCAGATCTACAAATACAGTACTGTTTGTGATACAAAAAGGGTCTAAAAAAGAGAGTATACATTTGAGGGGGAAGACACTGTACATTGGAGGAGGTTGGGTAGGTGGGATGGGGAAACTGTACATTTGAGGATGAATGAATGAAAACTTTATTTAACAGATTGCAGAATGGGTACAATACAGTACGGCTCAATACATACAATTGTTAAGGGGATGCAGACCTGAGAAAGACGTTTGTCTTGTTTCCATCAGGGTCCCCCATTTTCAGATGCAGACCTGAGAAAGACGTTTGTCTTGTTTCCATCAGGGTCCCCCATTTTCAATTCATATAGACATTTATGACATACACAACATACATGACATTTATGGCATAGGGACATATAGGTATTTAGTACTGATACATTTGTGACATAACGGTATTCAAATATACAGTACTGTTACCCCTAGATCCTGACAGAGTGGGGGGGCATGTGGTAAACATGTTTATCTTTTAATTTAGTTTTGAATGACCAATTGAAGCTCTGACATACCTGCGGTGCAGCAAGGGGCGAGGGCGAGGGATCCAGATGCGGACGGCCGTGTTACTATTGTCTCAAAGACAAGACAAGACAAGACAAGAGTTTTAATTGTCACGGCATACAGGTATACAATGAAATGCGGCTGGT
Organism: Notolepis coatsorum; assembly: GCF_963971535.1. Classification (NCBI taxonomy): domain Eukaryota; kingdom Metazoa; phylum Chordata; class Actinopteri; order Aulopiformes; family Paralepididae; genus Notolepis; species Notolepis coatsorum. The sequence goes on along the minus strand of NC_140165.1, from coordinate 54,851,039 downwards.
CTTGCCCGCGACGATGTGCAATACAGTGGTACAACATATAATAGAATCCAATAAAATACAGTGGTACAACATATTAATAGAATCCAATAAAACAGTGCAATAAACAGGTACGTAGCGTCTTGTACTCTGTGTGGCACTGCCACTCGGGACAATAATACGGTCCGGTCGTGGAGTCACTCCACAAGTCTCCAATACAGTGCTTGCAGAACCGATGGTCGCACTTCAATGTGATCGGGTCGCGATATGAAGACTTACACAAAGGACACGCCGCTGCAGGGGTGTTGAAAGATGCGCCCATTTTGTTTATAAACTTTATTATATCTGTTAGTGTTCTTCTTCACTTAGTTAATGTTTTGGTTGCACAAATCACGTGACCCACCCAAATCAGCCAATGGAAGCGAGGGGTATCTACGCGCAGGGGACCTCAGCCATTGGGTGGGACCCAAATTACGTCACCAAAATCAGCCAATGGAAGCGAGGGGTTGCTATGTGCGGTGCTTGTATGTGCGGGGCTTGTAAGCGCTGGGCTGTCGTGCTGCAGCTGGAAGCATCTCACGCGCGCTGCACACAGACACAGACAGCTCTGCATGGACTGAGTCGTGATGGCGGATAGAGCGAAGCGTTCACAAGTGCAACAAAACATTTGCCAGTAAGGGTGGCAATACGAGCAATCTATCAAAACATTTGTTTGCAAAACACTATATTAGTGTGCAGAAATGCGCCGTATTCGACTGCCTTGCGCGCAGTGGTCCATCTGCATCCACGTCCACTGCAGCCGGTAAGCCAAGATACGGAGTTTCCTAGGCTAATAACGAATTATTACAAATAGGCTAATAAACAAAATAATTGTTTAGCTACAAATACTACAATCTAAAAACTTTTTATAGATCGTCAAGCTGAGGTCAGCCACCAATGTGTCCCAGCCCAGTGAGCCCACCACACATCCTCCATCTACCTCCACCACCCAAAGTCCTTTCTCCCTAGCAGCTAGAGGAAAGATGACAGAGGATAGGGTGAACGAGTGTCACAGGGCTGTGACAAAGTTTGTTGTCAAAGGCCTGCACCCGTTCTCTACAGTGGAGTCCAAGGACTTTAGGTAACAACTAATCATTCAGTGTATATCGTTTTTTTTGTATACATAGTTGTCTAACTTGTCTGTTGTTGTTATAAGTTATTATTGAAGCAGCTATTCCCACCACTCCACACACATTTACAATAATTCAATCATTTCTAATCTTTACTGTAGGGAGATGACCAATGCTCTCAACTGCAAATATAAAAATCATAAAAAAATTATCAAAAAGAACCGATAAGAGTATCGATAAAGTACCGAACCGTTAAGCAGTATCGATAGGAGTAGTAGTATCGATAAAATCCTAACGATACCCATCCCTAGTCGGCACGATTGAACTTGAACCAAGGGGCTTGGCTGCTGGCGCCAAGTTCTTGTCCAATGAGAGAATGAAACTATTATGGGCTGTTAGTAGACCAAAGGGATATTCAGTGTATATGTACAAGGAATATACAAGGGATATCAAACGATATACAAATACTATTAAATATATATCCATAAATAAATATATATATTCGGTTTAATCTGATCCTTCACAACAGCCGCCCCCTAATTAGTCCCACCTAATTAGCTAAGCAGAGACAGATTGACCGCACTGTCTACCACTCAAGGTCCGCTGTAAGGGTCAGTCAACTCACAAAGTCATGGGGTCATGGTCATCATCGATAGTGTCTGGGAGTCTGGGCAGTTCTATTAGCCTCGCCACGGGTCGTGTGTAAGTTCGCCCTTGGACGAGCACCTCAGCTGCTCGGACCTTGCCATCGGCACCGGTGATCACTTTGCTTACGCGGCCAGCCGGCCACATAGCTCTGGGTAGTGACTGGTCGATAATCATGACGACTGTTCCTTCTGTCAAATTGTCTCTCTCTTTTACCCACTTCTGGCGGGTCTGTAGAGACGGTAGGTAGTGGAGTAGAAAGCTGTTCCAAAACTTGTCAGCTAGTACTTGACTGTACCTCCACATTCTTCGGCCGTTCGCTTCTTCAGGCCTGTACATTGTCTGGGGTAGCGCGGGGTCCAGCCGCCCCATCAAGAGTGTGTTGGGGGTGACTGGGTCGACATCTGCTATATCACTGGAGACGTAGCCGAGGGGCTTGGAGTTCAATACTCCCTCGATCTCCGTGAGGACTGTCATTAGGACTTCTTCCGCCACAGTCTGGGCCCCAAGCACGGCGTACAGGGCTGTCTTTATAGAACGTACTTCTCGTTCCCAGGTTCCACCGAAGTGGGGTGCGTTCGGGGGATTAAACTGGAAGTCAATCTGGGATGGAGCGAGGTGGGTCTTAAGTTCTGGGCCCATAGCTTGGAAGCTCTCTCTCAGCTCTCTTTCTCCGCCTTTGAAGTTTGTCCCGTGATCAGACAACAATGTAGACGGTTTTCCTTTCCGTGATGTGAATCTTCGGAAGGCCATAAGGAATGAGTCTGTGCTCATGGTTGGAAGGAGTTCGATATGTATCGCTCTGGTGGTCATGCATTTGAATACAATACCCCACCGCTTCTCGGTTCCTCTTCCTTTCTTTATATACAACGGGCCAAAACAGTCCATGCCTGTGGAGTGGAATGGCTTGTCGCCGAGTCGGAGGCGACAGGGAGGTAGGTCAGCCATCCGGGGTATGCTGGGCTGCGCGCGCCACTTTCGGCAGTCTAGACAGGTTCGCTGGAAGCGTCGCACTGCTTCTCTCCCTTGAAGTATCCAATAGCGACGTCTGATCTCCGCGAAGACTCTCTCTGCTCCTGCGTGGTGCACATCCTCGTCGTATTTCTTTATGATCAGCTCTGTGACCTTGTGTCGGCTGTTCAAGACTATCGGGTACTTAACGTCATCCGGTAGATCGGGGGCTCTCCGCAGACGACCACCCACTCTGATGAGATTATGGGCGTCGCTCTCGGGTGCCAGGTGGAGCAATCTGCTGTCTGATGGGACGGGCTTTCCTCCCTGTAGACAGTCTAGCTCATCGGGGAACGAGTCTCTCTGGGCTCGTTGTAGTAGAAGAAGTTCTGCTTCTTCGTAGTCAGCTGCTGAAATGTCGGCAGTGGGCTGAATCTCTGGGTGGTGCCACAGAAATGTCTTTAGTTGCGCACTCTGTAGGGTGAGGCAGTCATCCATGTTGGGGTCTGTGGAGGCGACTGTGCTCAGTCCACAGAACATAGGTTTCTTGTTCTCAGCCTCCTCTTTACTCGCCTCCCGTGGGGTGGGCGTAGGCCACTCTCCTTCCGGGAGCTTGAGGAACTCTGGTCCGTCACTGTAGATGTTGTGACGGGTGAGGTCATCTAGGGACATTCCCCGGGTGATGACGTCAGCTGGGTTGTGTTTGGTGTCCACATACCGCCAGCTCGCTGCTTCTGTTAACTCTTGAATCTCGGTGACTCTGACTCCCACGAAGACCTTGTATCTGCATGAATCAGACTTGATCCATGTGAGTACTGTCGTGGAATCTGACCACAAGATTGTTCTGTGCACCGGAATGGTGAGTTCACGTTGGATTAACGTGGCTAGATGCGCTCCTGCTAGGGCTGCGCAGAGCTCTAGACGCGGGATAGATTGTTGCTTTCGTGGGGCTATTCTTGAGCGAGCCAGGATGAAAGCGGTGTGTATCTCTCCTCCCTTCTCTTGGGCACGCAAGTAGGCCACCGATCCATAGGCTACTTCGGAGGCGTCGCTGAAGACGTGTAGATCCATCTTGCATGTCTCTGGCCTCACTGTGGGTGGGAAGTAGCTGCGGCGTATATTGACGCCTGGGAGTGAGCGGAGCTCCGTCTCCCACTCTCTCCATGTGGAGGCAAGGTGTGCGGGTATTGGGTCGTCCCAGCCCTGGTCCTTGTCCCATAGTGCTCGTACAATCATCTTTGCCCTGGTGGTGTAAGGTAGAATACATCCCAACGGGTCATATTGTCTGGCGAGTGTTCTGTACACACTCCGTCTGGTGGTCGGTATCGCCGTCGACCTTCCCTGCTCCGTGGTCAGGGGTTTGTGTCTATAGTGGAGCGAGTCTGTTTTGAAGCGCCAGACTAGTCCTAGTGTCATTTCTTGGGCTTCTCCTGGGATTGTCGCCATCCAGGTCTCGCTGCTGGCAGCCTTGTCCGCGGGGGAGAGGCTGCGCAATACGTGCGGGTCGCTGCTGGCCCACTGCCTGAGATCAAAGCCGCCTTTGATCAGGGAGGCGCGTAGCTTGAGTAGGAGAGCCTCGGCTTCTTCTTGAGTCGAAACGCTTTGTAAACAGTTGTCCACGTAGAAACTGTTCTTCACACTGTGTCGGACCTCTTCATCTGCTGCTGGGTCCTCTGCGACGTGTTTCTGCAGTGCAAATGTAGCACAGCACGGGCTGCATGTGGTTCCGAAGGGGAGGACTTCCCACTGGTAGATGGCTGGGTGCTCATCTCCGGTCCTCTCTCTCCATAGGAACCGCAGTAGGGGCTTATCCTCCTCCACTAGTCTCACCTGCAGGAACATCCCTTTGATATCCCCGCTGATAGCCACCTTGTCCTGGCGGAAGCGTAGTAGCACGCCTAGTAGAGAGGGGCCGAGTGTGGGGCCGGGCAAGAGCTCTTTATTCAGATTCTGGGATCCGATCTGGTAGCTGCAGTTAAACACAATGCGATCCTTGCCGTTGTGGTGGACCTTGTGGTGCGGCACGTACCATGATTCGGTCGTCTGATCGGCCTCTTTAATGTCAATCTTCATTACGTGTCTCGCTGTGATTAGCTTCTCAATCTCAGCGCGGTACACACTCTCTTGAGCGGGGTCTTTGGCTAGGCGCCGCTCTGTGTTCAATAGATACCGCTCCGTAGCTTCTTTCATGGCGTGAAAGGTGGGCATTCCCTCTCGCCTCAGGAGTGGAGTTGCGTATCTCATCACTCCGCCGACTGTGACTCTCTTTGTCCCTTGCTCGAGGAGGTTTATGGCGTAAATGTCTTCTTTAGAACGAATGTCTTTCTTTTCGTTCTTAAAGGGCATTGTCTCTAGTGTCCATAGCCTCTCGACATGCTGCAGGAGAGTGGTGTCTTCCTCTGTCACTCTGGAGTGGAGGCAGCTAGTGGCTGCTGTTCGTTTGAGAGATTTAGCGAGGGGGCCTTGTAGTGTCCATCCTAGGCGGGTCTCGACTGCTGCAGGACAGCCTCTGGGTCCTGTATGGACCCGGTCTATCGGGACTATGAGGTCTGCATGGTCGGAGCCTATCAGCAGGGTCGGGGTGGCGCCGTCTATGAGCGGGATAGGTAGTTGACGCAGGTGCACATATTTATCCATCAGTTTGGCGATGGGGTAGGTGTACTGTGATAGTCCTATTTCTTGGCTGGTGAAAGCATTTGTAATCCTATACCGTCGCTCTGGCTGCCCGCTTGCTGCGATAGTGAAGGAGACATTCTTGCCTTTTATCGTCTTTAAATCTCTTCTTATTGTCCGAATCGTCATTTGGTTCTCGCTCCCCCGCAGTCCCAGCTGGGCCGCGGCGGACGCGAGCAGAAGGGTCTTCTCTGACCCGTCATCAAGGACGGCGTAAGTGTCCATGACTTTATCTTGGTAGCTCAATGTTACACGGACTACCTTTAAGAGCACTTGGGCGCCGCTGCTGCTGGCGGGGTCAATGTACATGACACTTGCCTTGGTGCTGCTCGATGGTGCAGGTGCAGGCTTTCTTCTGTTACTGTCGTGTAGGACATCTAGGTGGGCTCCGTCACACCGACTGCACCTCTTCTTTAGGCGGCACTCGGCTGCCATGTGACTGCGCGCACATCGGTAACAGCGCCTGTTGGACTTTATCCATTGACTCACTTCTTCTGCATTCATCTTTGTGAACAGGTCACATTGTGACAGCCAGTGTTCCTTCTCGCAGTACGGGCACACCATCTTCCACTTCTCTTTTCTTGAGGGGGTACTGTGGTTCTTACTGCTCGGTACTGATTCTAATTGGTGCATGACAGTCACCGATCTTCTTCCATCGTTTATTCTCCTGGGTCCCTCTCTGGAGCTTGGTGTGCTCCGCACGAACGTATCCAGTCGTAAGCTGCTGACTTCTCTCGCCAGGAAGTCGGCTAGATCAAGGAGGGATGGTTCGGGACCGTTAGGATCACGGTGGTCTCTCTGCCGCCTAAAGCGCTCTTGTCTGGCGGGTGGCAGCTTTTCTAAAATCCTCTGGACGTTAGAGTTGGCGTATAGCTCGTGCATACCCTTTTCTCGTTGCGCTCCCAGCATCCCTACCAGGGACTGCACTTTTATAGACAGGTCGTCTAATGAGCGATTATCTGTTGCTGGGGGTAGGCGGTCAATATGCCTTATCTCTTGGATTACGTAATCCCATATACGTCCATATCTCTGGTCCAGCGCTGCTAGAGCCGCGGTGTATGGGGTCGTAGAGGTGGCATAGGCTAGCGCTATATTGTGCGCTCGGGGTACTTTCAGGTGCTTCAGTAATATTGCATACTTGTGACGTTCATCAACGACATCCACCATCATTGTCTCTAAGCACATTCGGAGCTCCGTGTACTGTGCCCGATTCTCATGGGTGAAGTCTGGGATGGTCGGTGTGGCAATGTATGACGCCGTGGATGGCTGATACATCGGCGAGCGTTGGGGGAGAGGCCTCCTAGGCGAGTCTCCTCTTGCGCCTCTCTGTGGGCTGGTACCGGCAGGGTACCATGGCCCGCTGGTCCAGGTGCTATTCCTCGGGGCTGGTCGTGCGTCGTGCTCACCCGTGAATAGAGTCGGGGGTCTGTAGCGCAGCGCCGCGGGGGTATAGCCTGGGCTGTACTGGACCTCCTGGTCCGGTGGAGTACTGTGCTGTCGTCGGGCTTGGTTCTCCTCCTCTCCCTCTTCTTCTTCTATCAGGTCCTCTAGATCCTGTAGTCGTTTATTTAGCTTCTCCGCAGTGTATGCTGCTCCTTCCTTGTAGCTGGGTCTCGCTTGGACCGGTCGGGGAAGGGGGTCTGCGGGGGGTATAGGCTTGGTCTGTTGGTCAAGTTCAGGGTCGCTTGCTCGGTTAGGAGACGCTGCCCTTGACTGTTGTCTCGACGAGTTCCTTGAACCCCTGGCGGAGGGAGAGGGTGTTGCCTTGAGGATCAGCTGCTCCATTAGTTGCGCTTGTAGCTTGTCGCGCTCGGCTTGTAGTCTGTCGCGCTCGGTTTCGCGCTGGATGAGAGCGAGGTCGCGCTCTGCTTCTCTTTGGGCACCGGCAGCGGCACGCTGGGTGTCTGCTCGGTCTCTTGCCATATTCTCTTCCGTCTGAAGGCGTCTCATCTCCAGGCGTATGCGCTCTTCTTCGCTCCGTTGCTGTGTCTGGAGTCGATCGCGTTCACCCTGAAGTCGATCGCGTTCACCCTGGAGTCGATCGCGTTCGGTAGAGGCTGTCAGGCTGACGAGGAACGCCTGTGATAGCATCCTCTCCGCTTCGCTGGGGGAAGACGGTTGTAGAGGTGAGCCGCTCCTGGCGGTACTCGTTGGGGAGTCCTGGAGCTCTATTTCCTCGGCGCTCTCCTCCTCTTCTTCCGTGCAGAGTTCTCTCTCTGTAGGGTTGTCTTCCTCCCGGGGCTGGTCGGGGACTACTTCTTCGGTATTGGCGGGGGGTAAAGGCATGTCAGCTCCCTCCTGGTCCCCACCGTGAGCTTGGTCAGTTACATTAGAACCCACTAGGGCCTCTGTGGTCGGGGTAACCTGGTCGTTAAGGTCAGACATAATTTTACTTTCTACTTTTACCGCGTTTACCGTTTGTAGAAGGCTAGGTAGTTGACTGACAGCGTAATCCTCTAAGTACGGAGGTGGCTGTCGTCTGCGCCGCGGGCGTTCTACGTTAGGAGGACCGTTTCGTGGAGTGTTCATCATAGGCCATTTCAATATTAATAACACTATATTAATATTACACTAGTTACCCTCCAGCTCGAAGGACCAATTGTAACTGAGGGGTACAATTCCCTGACTGTATTGATAAGTATGGTATCATTAAACCACTACCGCTTTATGTACTTTAACTACTGGCCACACAGTACATGATATAGATATGATGAACACTTTCCCACCTGATGAAACCAAGTCCACACAAATGTATCCGTCGAATCTTTAATATATAGCAAAGGGTATATACAACGTTCACGTAATGACATTTATGATTTGAATGCACTTGTAAGGCAAATGAGTATTCGTAGGCAAATCAACATTGAATGTCCAATCTCTGGTTACGCAGGAAGCAAGTATACAACCTGGTTCTTTAGGGAACTATAGCGATGGTACTTAATGATTATAGCTGGATACACTAAAGGGGGTCCCGCTGGTTGTAAGTCAGTAGGGGGGGGGGGTTAGGAGAGCCGCTGGCGATATCCCATCTGGCCAACGATTTCTTGGGAGAATTCAGAGTGCTGAACACGGTGCCCACAGAACCTTGGTCCACAGATGAATACAGTTGGGCCCTCTTGTAGACGGTAGCTGCCGGTCCACAACGAAGAGACGTGAGGCGACCTCACTCGGGTTAGAGCGCCGTCTCACCTGGACTCCTCTCGGGGGTAGTTCCAACACTTACCAGTGTTGGCTGTTATCCATGGCATAATCAAAGCACCCAAAGCAAGTAGATAATCCAAGCCGTGTAGGGCTCGCCGTCGTCCGGGTAAGGTAATCCAATGTGCAGGTCCACTCGTCCTTGCCCAGAACTCCTCGGATGAAAGCACCACACGTGGTCTGCCCAGCCTGGTTAAGACTCTAGATAACGCGAGGAAAACGATGGGGGTACTGCTCACTTTATAACTCTAACCAAACGATGCACCATACATAATAGACTATTATTAACTTAATAGAAATACGTCCCACTCGACGGTATAGTGCCAAACTATGACAATTCAACTATTAATCCACACGATGTCTCAATGCCATTCTGAGGCCAAGTTGACCATACTGCACCACACGTGTATCGTGGGTGAGGCTTAACGTCTTGCCACTAGGTTGGAGGGTAAAGAACTAAGGGCTAAGGGAAGTTCTACTTTACTTGCGCCATATATATATGCGCTGTGAACAAATAGTACCATTCGTATTTCGGCAGACGTATTCCTACGCGGAACCGGGGCTAGTAACGACATGTTCGTCGGCACGATTGAACTTGAACCAAGGGGCTTGGCTGCTGGCGCCAAGTTCTTGTCCAATGAGAGAATGAAACTATTATGGGCTGTTAGTAGACCAAAGGGATATTCAGTGTATATGTACAAGGAATATACAAGGGATATCAAACGATATACAAATACTATTAAATATATATCCATAAATAAATATATATATTCGGTTTAATCTGATCCTTCACAACAGCCGTTGTATTTGAAAATGCACCAATAAGTAAACTTCAACGATGCACATATCCACTGTTGCTCCTTTCTTCAGGTTTATATTTTATGTAGTGGTGAAGAGATTATCAATTGTATTGCAATGCTACTCACCTGGGCAAGGTTGTTGAAGGTAATGAGACATTAGTATAAACACCTCTTGAATTGATTTAGTGATCTGCCTGTGTAGCAATAAGCAATTGAACATTGATGTAGTATTAGGTGGCTGTATTCTGAGACTGGAGCATATGATTTAGAGTTTGGCACTTTGTAGTAACAGTTTTGCACTTTATATGTAAGCATAGCATTTAGTATCTCAGAGTATGAATTTTGAAAGTCAGTTTGGCTATTTGCATTTTGAGTTTTGCACATTGAAACTCTGATGTGCAAAATGCGTCAAAGCAGTCGTAAAAAACTGTAAATGAGTAATAGTGAGGTACAATGCAGAAATTAGATGGGGTACAAAACTTAGGGTAGGGTGCAAATGAGGTATGGATGTAGTGCAAATCTCTTTAATAATAGATAAATATAAAGTGTGTAAAGTGTGTTAAAGTGTCTAAAGTGAGTAAAGTGAGTGGTAAAGTGAGTGTTTGTTTAAAGTGAGTGTGTACATGTGGATGTGTGTGCAGTGAGTGTGTCACAATCACGGCGAGAGCCTCCATCGCTCTGCCTGCTTCCACGCCCTTATATGGGCAGCTTCCGAGGCCATCTTCCGCACGCTGTGATCTGGCAACAATCAGCCCAGCTGAGAGTCGTCAGCTCATCACCGGCCCGGATATCAACCCTGCGGATCCTGCTCCTGATCGTCGCAGTGTTAAACTGTCTACCCTAGGTACGAGGACGTACCCAGCTTGCCTGTTCTGTCTGTATTGCCTGCCATGTCCTAACCTCTGTTCTCCCTGTGCCCAGGACCACCACTCTCGGCCGACGCTGTCTCCTGACGTACCACCCGCCCGGACGTTCCTGAGAAACTCAAGCAAGAGTCACTACTCGTCCAATGTCGCACATTCTTGTATATGCTCTATTGCCTTGTCTGCTCGGAACCCAAAGGAATTAAAACCTACCTAAAACGCTCCATTCTCTCTCTCCCTGTGTTCTGCTATTGGGCTCCACCACCGCTGCCCTAACAGAACACTGAGACCAACATGACGAGTCCAGCAACACAGGACGCCGGAGAGTGGAGAGAGGTCCGGACCATCATCAACGGACATGCCGGGTTGGTAAACCAACACACACGCTCACTTGCTGAGACCACTGCCCAACTTCGCGCTCTGACTATCAGCGGTGCTGAGTGAGACAAACGATGTAACCGGTTTGATGAATACATTGCAGCCCAGCCAACCCAAACAGTCGCACCCCCATACAGAGAGCCCCAGGTCCCCGCACCAGACCGCTACGACGGAGACGTCTCAAAGTGTCGCGCCTTTATTTTTCAATGTACGCTAGTATTCGGACAACAGCCATACACCTACCAAAGTGATAAATCTAAAATTGCTTACCTGTCGGGTCTGCTCAAGGGTCCTGCGTTAGCATGAGCAACAGCTCTCCATTTCAGTCAGTCCCCCCTCTGCAATTAATTTTCCGCATACGTCGCCGACATGCAAAAAGTCTTCGACCACCCTCCCTGTGGCTCGAATAGCTCTGCTGGCTTGTTCACCATCTGCCAGGCCCACCGCAGCGTTAGCAAATACTCCATTGAATTCCGTATCCTAGCAGCGGGGTCCGGGTGGAATGACATTCCGTTAAAAGAGGCATTCCGTCAAGGCCTCAGCGACGTCCTTAAAGACGAAATGGCGTCCAAAGAAAAACCGAACTCCCTGGACAAGCTAATTGAGTTAGCCAGAGAACTAGACATGCGTCTTCGTGAGCGCCGCCGTGAAAGGACGAGCGGCACCTGCTCCTCGTTATCCAAGTCATCTCCCTCTTCTCCCCCCAGGCGCACTGCTCACGCCGAGCACTACTCCCCTGAGCCAATGGAACTTGACCGGTCCCACCTTCACCCCAACGAACACCTCCACAGGCTCAGGACTGGGGCATGTATTTATTGCGGCCAGCTCTGTCACTTCCGCGATTCGTGTCCGCTTCGCCCAAACGGCGACGCTCGACAGTTATGCTGGGTGCATGTTCGAGCCTCAATTATGTTCCCAGCTCCGGTCCCAATATGCAATTCAGTGCCACCCTGTGTTGGAACGGCCAGTCACTTCCCCTGTCTGCACATGGTCGATTCGGGCGCGGACGAAAACCTCATTGACGCCGGCGTCGTATCCCGCTTTCACATTGCTACAGACGCGCTGCCTATTCCCCATGATGCCCATGGCCTAAATGGGAGGCTGCTCTCACGGATAACTCATCACACCAAGCCACTCCGCCTGTTGCTCTCGGGAAATCACAACGAGGTTATTCGCTTTCACGTCACTAGTTCCCCCCATAACCCTATTGTACTCGGCATGCCCTGGTTGAAATTACACAACCCAGTGATAAACTGGCCTACTGGCTAGGTCGTTAGCTGGAGCGCCCACTGCCACGCCACCTGCCTGCAGTCTGCTCGGCCACCACTGGAGGTAGCTGATTCTCGCGTTTCCAATGAACCCATTGACCTTTCCACTATCCCTCCAATATATCATGATCTAGAGGCTGTTTTTAGCAAACAGCATGCTCTCTCCCTGCCACCCCATCGTCTGTATGACTGTGCCATTGACCTGCTTCCAGGAGCCCCGCTCCCCGCTAGTCACTTGTTCAACCTCTCGCGCCCGGAGAGGGAGTCCATGGAGAAATATGTCCACGAATCCCTGGCCTCAGGCATTATCACCCCTTCCTCCTCTCCTGTCAGCGCTGGGTTCTTTTTCGTTTCTAAGAAGGATGGTTCCCTTCGCCCCTGTATATTGACTACCGTGGCCTCAACAACATCACAGTCAAGAACAAGTACCCTCTACCGTTGATTAACTCTGCTTTTGAACCCCTGCAAGGTGCCACCATTTTTACAAAGCTGGACCTCAGGAATGCCTATCACCTCATCCGTATCCGGGAGGGGGACGAATGGAAGACGGCCTTTAAGACGCCGCTCTGTCACTTTGAGTACAAGGTAATGCCCTTTGGGTTGACCAACGCCCCTGCTGTCTTCCAGGCCCTTGTAAATGACATTCTCCGTGATGTCCTGAACCGCTCTGTTTTTGTGTATTTGGATGACATTCTGATTTTTTCCCGCTCTATGGAAAAGCACGTCCAGCATGTCCGCCAGGTCCTTCAACACCTGCTGGAGAACAAGTTGTTCGTCAAGGCAGAGAAGTGCGAGTTCCACGTCTCCTCCATCGGGTTCCTCGGCTACATAATAGAGGGCGGCCAGATCCGGGCGGACCCTGAGAAGATCAAGGCGGTGCTGGACTGGCCCAGGCCCACCAACGTCAAGCAGCTCCAATGCTTCCTGGGGTTTTCGAACTTCTATCGACGTTTGATCAGGGACTACAGCCGGGTCGCCGCACCCCTCACCCAACTCACTTCACCCTCCGTGCCCTTCGTCTGGTCCGATAAGGTGGACTCCGCCTTCTCCAAGCTGCGTAGGCGCTTCACCTCCGTGCCCATCCTCGTCCAGCCGGACACTTCCCGCCAGTTTGTGGTGGAGGTGGACGCCTCCAGTACCGGGGTGGGGGCGGTCCTCTCCCAGCGCTCCGCTCTCAACCAGAAACTACACCCATGCGCCTTCTTCTCTCGCCGCCTGACCCCGGCCGAGGTCAACTACGATATTGGGAACTTGGAGCTCCTGGCGGTCAAGCTGACCTTGGAAAAATGGAGACACTGGCTGGAGGGTTCCGAGATCCCCTTCCTTGTCTGGACGGACCATAAGAACCTCGCCTACATCCAGACGGCCAAGCACCTGAACTCCCGCCAGGCCCGTTGGGCGCTGTTCTTCGGTCGGTTCAACTTCACCTTGACCTACAGGCCTGGTTCCAAGAACGCTAAGCCAGACGTTCTCTCCCGGCAGTTTGTCCCCGAAGGGGTTCTCTCTCACCCAGACACCATCCTCCCCATCTCCTGTTTTGTGGCTTCCGCCACCTGGGAGATCCAGTCCGTCGTCAGAGAGGCCCAGCTCACCCAGCCTCCACTGTTTCCTACTCAGGAAGAAGAGATCTCAGTCCCCTCGGTGCAAGCGCACCTTCGCCGCTGTAGGAGGATATGGAAGGACACCAGGGCCGCGCTGCTCCCCTCCGCTGACCGGAATCGCCGCTTTGCCGACCGCCACCGGACCCCGGCTCCGGACTATCAACCAGGTCAGATGGTTTGGCTCTCGTCCCGAGACCTTCCTCTAAAGTCAGTTTCCCGGAAGCTCACCCCCCGTTTCGTTGGTCCCTATGAGATTTTGTCTATTATCAACCCCTCAGTCATCAGGCTCAAGCTTCCTTCCCATATGCGCGTTCACCCCTCTTTTCATGTCTCACAGTTGAAGCCGGTGGCCTCCAGTTCTCTGTCCCCTCCAGCTCCGGAACCTCCTCCTCCGCTGATCATTGATGACCACCCCGCTTACATCGTCCGGCGGCTGCTGGACGTGCGCGGCCGCGGTTTCCAATACTTAGTGGACTGGGAGGGCTACGGTCCGGAGGAGCACAGTTGGATCTCCCGCCAGCTGATCCTGGACCCTGCCCTCATCCGGGACTTCCATCGGGCCAATCCGGACAAGCCTGGAGGGTTGCCAGGAGGCGCCCGTAGAGGGGGGGTCCTGTCACAATCATGGCGAGAGCCTCCATCTCTCCGCCTGCTTCCACACCCTTATATGGGCAGCTTCCGACGCCATCTTCCCCACGCTGTGATCTGGCAACAATCAGCCCAGCTGAGAGTCGGATATCAACCCTGCGGATCCTGCTCCTGATTGTCTCTCTGTTATTCCATCTAACCTAGGTATGAGGACGTACCCAGCTTGCCTGCTCTGTCTGTATTGCCTGCCATGTCCCAACCTCTGTTCTCCCTGTGCCCAGGACCACCACTCTCGGCCGACGCTGTCTCCTGACGTACCACCCGCCCGGACGTTCCTGAGAAACTCAAGCAAGAGTCACTACTCGTCCAATGTCGCACATTCTTGTATATTCTCTATTGCCTTGTCTGCTCGGAACCCAAAAGAATTAAAACCTACCTAAAACGCTCCATTCTCTCTCTCCCTGTGTTCTGCTATTGGGCTCCGCCACCGCTGCCCTAACAGAGTGTAGATGGCGCCATCTTGTGTAGATGATGGGTTGTTACATAGTGTCATTGAGCATCCATGATGGCCTGGGGATAGAAGCTCCCCTCTGTCCCATCCTAAGGTAACACACCTAAGAATACCTTCACACACACACACATACACTCTGTCCCATCCTAAGTTAACACACCTAAGAATACCTTCACACACACACACACACACACACGCACTAGATGACGCCGACTGGGGAATGTTCAGGAGGAGTAACAGTGACGTCAGCGATTTCACAGACGCTGTAGTGTCATTCATAACAACACTGGCTGATAGTATCGTCCCCACAAAGAAGGCGAGGGTGTTCCCAAACCAGAAACCATGGGTGGACAGTACCATCAGAGCAGCCCTGAACTCTCGCACCACTGCTTATAACCGGGGCAGAGAGTCAGGAAACATGGAAGAGTACAAGACAACAGTCTACACTCTGCGCAAGGCTGTCAAACTTGCTAAGAGGACGTATGCCAACAAGATGGAGGCACAAATGGCACAGAATGACACAAGAGGCTTATGGCAGGGACTGAGGGCTATAACTGACTACAAAGTCAGCGCCCCCTCAATGGGGAGCGACGACGCCTCCCTTGCGGACCAGCTCAACACCTTCTATGCGCGGTTTGGTGCAAACAGTGGCACTGCTAGCCCAACGGCTAGTGACGACACTGGTGCGCCGGCTGTTGTGGAGGGGGGGGGGCATCCGCGGGGGGGGGGGACGCTCTCTCATTGACGGTACACAGTGTGAGAAGAGCATTTATGCAGGTGAACACCAGGAAGGCTGCTGGCCCAGATGGTATAACAGGACGCATACTTAAGTCCTGTGCCAACCAGCTTGCCCCGGTGTTCACCGCCATATTTAATCAATCCCTGGCGGAGTCGGTGGTCCCTGCCTGCTTCAAGATGTCTACCATCATCCCTGTACCGAAGAAACCCTCCCCAACATGTCCAAATGACTACAGACCGGTGGCACTCACCTCTGTGGTCATGAAATGTTTTGAGAGGCTGGTCAAGGACCACATTTGTGCCTCCCTCCCCAGTGATATGGACCCTATGCAATTTGCATACAGGACAAACAGGTCCACTGACGACGCGGTCTCCCAGGTACTGCACAGCACCCTCTCCCACCTTGACCGTCAGAAGGGGGGCTATGTGAGACTGTTGTTCATTGACTACAGCTCAGCGTTCAACACCATAGTCCCCACCAGACTGGTGGACAAGCTGATCGAGCTGGGTCTGAGCTCCGCCCTGAGCGCCTGGGTACTGGACTTTCTGAGTGAAAGACCCCAGGCGGTCAGGGTGGGGGGTCAGACCTCCAACACCATCACCCTGAGCATCGGGTCCCCCCAGGGCTGTGTTCTAAGCCCCCTGCTGTACTCACTCTACACACACGACTGTGTGGCCAAGTTCAGCTCCAACTCCATAGTGAAGTTCGCAGACGACACGGTGGTGGTGGGGCTGATCTCGGACAACGACGAGAAGGCCTACCGGGAGGAGGTTGAGGTACTGGAACGCTGGTGCCAGGACAACAGCCTGCTCCTGAACATTGGTAAAACCAAGGAGCTGATCGTGGATTATAGGAGAGGACAGCAGGAGACACACACACCACTGATGATTAACGGGGCTACCGTGGACAGGGTGAGCAGCTTTAAGTACCTGGGGGTCCACATCTCAGAGGATCTGACATGGTCAACACACATAGACACAGTAGTAAAGAAGGCGAAACAGCGCCTCTACCACCTGAGACAGTTAAGGAAGTTCAGAGTATCGGGGAAGATACTCCAGTCCTTCTACTCAGGAGCTGTAGAGAGCATCTTGACTGGAAACATCACTGCCTGGTATGGAAACAGCACGGCACAAGACAAGAAGGCCCTACAGAGAGTGGTGCGCTCAGCCGAGCGTACCACGGGTATTGCACTACCTCCCCTGCAGGTTCTATACAACAAGAGGTGCAAATCCAGAGCCTGCAGGATAATGAAAGACCCTCACCACCCCAATAACAGCCTGTTCCAGCTGCTGATCTCCCGCCAGCTGATCCTGGACCCTGCCCTCATCCGGGACTTCCATCGGGCCAATCCGGACAAGCCTGGAGGGTTGCCAGGAGGCGCCCGTAGAGGGGGGGTCCTGTCACAATCATGGCGAGAGCCTCCATCTCTCCGCCTGCTTCCACACCCTTATATGGGCAGCTTCCGACGCCATCTTCCCCACGCTGTGATCTGGCAACAATCAGCCCAGCTGAGAGTCGGATATCAACCCTGCGGATCCTGCTCCTGATTGTCTCTCTGTTATTCCATCTAACCTAGGTATGAGGACGTACCCAGCTTGCCTGCTCTGTCTGTATTGCCTGCCATGTCCCAACCTCTGTTCTCCCTGTGCCCAGGACCACCACTCTCGGCCGACGCTGTCTCCTGACGTACCACCCGCCCGGACGTTCCTGAGAAACTCAAGCAAGAGTCACTACTCGTCCAATGTCGCACATTCTTGTATATTCTCTATTGTCTGCTCGGAACCCAAAGGAATTAAAACCTACCTAAAACGCTCCATTCTCTCTCTCCCTGTGTTCTGCTATTGGGCTCCGCCACCGCTGCCCTAACAGAGTGTAGATGGCGCCATCTTGTGTAGATGATGGGTTGTTACAAAGTGTCATTGAGCATCCATGATGGCCTGGGGATAGAAGCTCCCCTCTGTCCCATCCTAAGGTAACACACCTAAGAATACCTTCACACACACACACATACACTCTGTCCCATCCTAAGTTAACACACCTAAGAATACCTTCACACACACACACACACACACACGCACTAGATGACGCCGACTGGGGAATGTTCAGGAGGAGTAACAGTGACGTCAGCGATTTCACAGACGCTGTAGTGTCATTCATAACAACACTGGCTGATAGTATCGTCCCCACAAAGAAGGCGAGGGTGTTCCCAAACCAGAAACCATGGGTGGACAGTACCATCAGAGCAGCCCTGAACTCTCGCACCACTGCTTATAACCGGGGCAGAGAGTCAGGAAACATGGAAGAGTACAAGACAACAGTCTACACTCTGCGCAAGGCTGTCAAACTTGCTAAGAGGACGTATGCCAACAAGATGGAGGCACAAATGGCACAGAATGACACAAGAGGCTTATGGCAGGGACTGAGGGCTATAACTGACTACAAAGTCAGCGCCCCCTCAATGGGGAGCGACGACGCCTCCCTTGCGGACCAGCTCAACACCTTCTATGCGCGGTTTGGTGCAAACAGTGGCACTGCTAGCCCAACGGCTAGTGACGTCACTGGTGCGCCGGCTGTTGTGGAGGGGGGGGGCATCCGCGGGGGGGGGGGGACGCTCTCTCATTGACGGTACACAGTGTGAGAAGAGCATTTATGCAGGTGAACACCAGGAAGGCTGCTGGCCCAGATGGTATAACAGGACGCATACTTAAGTCCTGTGCCAACCAGCTTGCCCCGGTGTTCACCGCCATATTTAATCAATCCCTGGCGGAGTCGGTGGTCCCTGCCTGCTTCAAGATGTCTACCATCATCCCTGTACCGAAGAAACCCTCCCCAACATGTCCAAATGACTACAGACCGGTGGCACTCACCTCTGTGGTCATGAAATGTTTTGAGAGGCTGGTCAAGGACCACATTTGTGCCTCCCTCCCCAGTGATATGGACCCTATGCAATTTGCATACAGGACAAACAGGTCCACTGACGACGCGGTCTCCCAGGTACTGCACAGCACACTCTCCCACCTTGACCGTCAGAAGGGGGGCTATGTGAGACTGTTGTTCATTGACTACAGCTCAGCGTTCAACACCATAGTCCCCACCAGACTGGTGGACAAGCTGATCGAGCTGGGTCTGAGCTCTGCCCTGAGCGCCTGGGTACTGGACTTTCTGAGTGAAAGACCCCAGGCGGTCAGGGTGGGGGGTCAGACCTCCAACACCATCACCCTGAGCATCGGGTCCCCCCAGGGCTGTGTTCTAAGCCCCCTGCTGTACTCACTCTACACACACGACTGTGTGGCCAAGTTCAGCTCCAACTCCATAGTGAAGTTCGCAGACGACACGGTGGTGGTGGGGCTGATCTCGGACAACGACGAGAAGGCCTACCGGGAGGAGGTTGAGGTACTGGAACGCTGGTGCCAGGACAACAGCCTGCTCCTGAACATTGGTAAAACCAAGGAGCTGATCGTGGATTATAGGAGAGGACAGCAGGAGACACACACACCACTGATGATTAACGGGGCTACCGTGGACAGGGTGAGCAGCTTTAAGTACCTGGGGGTCCACATCTCAGAGGATCTGACATGGTCAACACACATAGACACAGTAGTAAAGAAGGCGAAACAGCGCCTCTACCACCTGAGACAGTTAAGGAGGTTCAGAGTATCGGGGAAGATACTCCAGTCCTTCTACTCAGGAGCTGTAGAGAGCATCTTGACTGGAAACATCACTGCCTGGTATGGAAACAGCACGGCACAAGACAAGAAGGCCCTACAGAGAGTGGTGCGCTCAGCCGAGCGTACCACGGGTATTGCACTACCTCCCCTGCAGGTTCTATACAACAAGAGGTGCAAATCCAGAGCCTGCAGGATAATGAAAGACCCTCACCACCCCAATAACAGCCTGTTCCAGCTGCTGAGGTCAGGCAGACGCCTGCGAACCCCAGCTACTAGGACAGAGAGGCTTAGGCTCAGCTTCTTCCCCCAGGCCATCAGAGTCCTGAACAATGAACATTGAGTACCACTGTAACACTTTAGCATGAGCGGGCACACACTCAGGCCGCACGCACCCTCACTTATTGCCAAAAGGAAAGGCCACTTTAATTTAGTATTAGCAACAGTAACAGTGTATTGCACTACTATTACTACTACTGTTAACTGTTAACTGTTACCCGTTATTGCACAAATTTATTGTTACCTGCTACCTGTTATTGCACAATTTTATTGCACACATTTTTTGTATTGGATTCTATTATATGTTGTACCAATTGCACATCGTTGCGGGCAAGACCACCCGCATTTCATTGTATATCCGTATGCCGTGACAAATAAAACGTTAGGTTATGACTATAACCAAGTTCTGTCAATTAGGGGTGATGCTTGGCATCACTACTGCACTCCCTCGCGTACGCGCACGCGCACTGAATAAATTCCACAAATGTACCTTTAATACCAGTATTAGTCTGACCACACCCCTCATCAGCTTACCTTCATAAGCAGGTGTGTGGTCACCTGCTCTCCTCCTTCCCAAGCTTTCACCACAAGGTGAGGTCAAGGGCTGCAGCGGCCGTCTGATGCCAAGCGTCACCCCTAATTGACAGAACTTGGTTATAGTCATAACCTAATGTTCTGTTTCATTAGGGGCTCTGCTTGGCATCACTACTGCACAAGGGGAGGCCAAGCGGAGCCGCTGGCTGACAAATACACCCCGCTGACAGCCCCCCAAAACCATCAGAACAGGGAGGGCCGAGCCCCCCCGACCCCCCCTAATGGAGGGTATCCCCCCTATTAGGGGCTTCACGGGAAGGCGACGGACCCGACCGTGCGAAGAGGCACTCAAGCAACTCAACGCACAGGGTGAGCAGACCGTGGCTTGACCCCACGACTACACACACGCACAACCCGCATGCCACCCGGGAACGAACGGAGGAACAACCTCGTTACTGCCCCCAGAATCACAGGGTCAAGGGCAAACCCAACCCCGTGGCAAGGCCGTAGCAGCGGAGCGCGAAGGAAGACCCAGACCCACCAAAAGGACTGGACTCCCTGGAATGGGGGCCCGGAGAAGTCCATGATGCCAGCATCAAGACCCCACCAGGTGGGCACGTAGTGCCCCGCCCCCCACATCGCCAGCGTATTCGGACAAAGGCCCCTCAGTTACTGCACCTGGTATTCCCAGGCGGTATCCCAACCAAGTACTAACCAGGCCAGAACCTGCTTAGCATCCGAGATCGGACGAGATCGGGCGTGTTCAGGTCGGTACGGCCGTAAGCCGAGCGGGCCCTGTCCCCCCAATAGTACACCGCCTGGCACACCGACCCTGCAGAACAGGCAGTCAGCATGGCCGTAAGCACACAAAAAAAGGTTAACCAACGGAAGCAGGCAGCGCACCGGGGAAAAACCAGGCAACAGGCTGTTAACCCTAGCCTGGAGACTGCGGACGAGACAGGCGCCAGAGGGGACAGCTGAACACAGCTGCCCCGGCGGAAGGGGCGCATGCTGGCGTCGTTGCATGACCAAGCCTCCATTTAAAAACCCCCACCCAGAGGGGTTGAGGCAGAGAAGGCTGACATGATTGGCAGACGTCATGAACGTGCAGGGGCACCCTCAACCGGGTAACCCGGGAGTTGACACTGCTCCAACACACCAGGGAATCAACCACCTTGGTGTTACCCAAAGCGGTGGTTGTTCCTATAACCCCTCAAGAAAAAACTCCAAAACACACCTGCGGGTATACACCGGCTATACCGCAGTACAAGTGTCTCAGTTTCCAAAAAAGGGTTAACCCAGGCCTACGGGTCGACGAACATTACCTCGGACCGGGCCTGGCGATACGGGAAGCACAGGGTCACTAGAGGAGGTCAAAGACCACCCCCAACAGGCCCCTCTTCGCCATGCGTGAGAGAGGAGCAAAAAATAATGGAGAACCAGCCCCTAAGCACACCGTACTTGGTATTCCCAGGCGGTCTCCCAACCAAGTACTAACCAGGACCAACCTGTGTAGCGGCCGAGATCCGACGAGATGTACAGGTTGTACAGGTTGGCATGGCCGTAAGCCATTACGACAGTGCTCAGTAAAAACGTACCCAACCAGGGTCTCCATAGCGCTTAACCCTGTGACACCCGGACCGACCTGGCATTTTTCCCCCTGAAAAAAGCCCAAGTCCCTCAGGGTACCAGAACAGCAGATCTGCATCCCCGGCGGACAACGGGTTCAACTGATCCGGTCCAGCGTGACCAGAACCAGTCCCGTGCCCTAACCACGCCGACATGCCAACTCCAGGAGAAAGGGCAGATATGCGTGTCGATCTTAACATGAAAAAGAAGGCGCCACCCAGACGTTCGGCCGAACCGCGCCTGGTGGCCCACCCCAAGGGCATGAGACCCCTCTACATATGTTCAGATCCATTCCGTCATCATCCCCCAGACATGAACGAGAATCCGTCGAAAAACCAACCCAGGTCGTGGGATTTGGTCGTCGGAAGAGGAAAAACCCCCATCTCAGTTGCTTTATAAAAACGCCGTTTCAACCACAAGCAACCAAGGCGTGCCAGTCAGTCGCCTGTTTACAGCGAGCTAGCACTATACGTGCGTCGGGACACCAACAGTATGTATCCCAGTCTACACAGCCAGGGGTAAAAATTGTTCACATTTTTACATCCCACCACCCTCCCATAGGAAGGAGACGGGGATCCCCATAGAGACTTCCCACGCGAGCTGTACAGATTGAAAAGAATATATTGCACCTTGAGCCATGTAAAAAATCGGTTCTAGGGCTCTCCGGGGAAGAGGCACTGAACCCATACACACTCAATAATCGAATTGAATCGAATACATATACAATAGAATAGGACCCTTCTAGAGGGTCCACTCACTTTGACAATCTGAGGAGGAAGGCTCTGTACTCAGATGGAGGCTCCCTCACATGGAAGGAGTCCGAACTCACAGAAGGCCCGAATAGGCGCTTGGTGAGGAGGAGCCCTGACCACCCCCCTGAAACAGATCCATCACATGGACCTGAACAGCACACGGAAGTCCTACCAACAGAGACGCGCACGGTGACGTACTCTATGGCGGGGGAATTCCTGCGGTGCACACGCCCAATATACCAGGCCGTGGGAACAGGAAACTCCCCCCCCCCCCGTAACGTGCCGAACCGCCACGTGACGGGAACCTTGAAGGACAGGGGGTGTACCCCTGACCGACAGAAACAAGGGGGAGAGGAAAGGTTACCAGTTCACCCCTTTACGACCCCACACCCATGATACGATGTAATGACAAAAAGAGAATATGACACAGTCATAGTCAGCTCTATGAAGCGTTTGACAGCTCCACACAACGCATGAGCTAACCTGCTATCTGATTCTTACTAAGGAAAAACACAGAATAGAGAGGGCTCTAAGAGCCCCGGTCCAACATACACATGTGCTTCTGTGGCCAGTCCAACCCAGTTGTAGGTCACATGACACACACAACCCATCATCACCTACAAAAAATGGCAAAAACACTCAACAGAGGAACGCCGTTTTTCACAATGAGAGAATACATCATTCTCGATTAGTATCGGCCACAGGCCTTGCTAAGCACACACGACAGCGACCAAACCATTTTTTTCTTTTAGGAAAATAAAGTTTCTCCAGCAGATTTAGCACAACCTCAGCAATCAAGCTAAGAGTTACATCGCATCCCTACCACACAAAAGACACAAATAGTGCACAAACATGTCTGATAGGAGGATGAAAAAGTCCCCAGGGAACCGGGGGGAAACACAATCCTCTTATTTTACCCTCAATACGGCCAGTTAAAACAGGAAAACCTGTTAATATGTGAACACACTGTTCATTGTCATCACAGGCTGAGAAAAGAACATTCTTTTACTCACTTGTCACCAAGCATAGCTTCATAGGTTAGTTACCTTAGTTGTGAGTACACGGTACATATAAACACCATGATGTTTCTCACACAACAACCAGATCATTACATCCCGATTTGCACGGAGAAGCTAACTGCCAGTGACAAAAACAGCTCACACATAACCCGCGCCGTATCCCAAATGCATTGCAGCAACACACATTTTGGGAAAAACATCATTATTCACAATACATTTAGAAAAGTAAAACCAGAAAACGTGTTATAAGGTCTGGTCAAACCTGTTCCTACCCGGAACGTAGATCAGCGAAGTGCAGTCACAGACACCGTAGGAACACAGCCGCTCCTGTGTTGTTCGAACTGGGCAGCGTCGCCGCTCCAACCCGCACTACAGTCCTTTGTTGATGCAACCTTGCCGTCCTGGCTCAGGGCAGGGTCGACGAAACATCCCCTGTCAAGGATGACGTCGTAGTCAAGAGTGTAAAACATGTTAAAATCAAAGCACGTTCAACAGAATAGCATCAAGCTAACGGCCGCTACAACCGTTCGGGTGCTACTGCTTCAGCTCGCGAGACGCCGAGCTAACGACGCACGCGATCAGAAGCGAGCTCACGGCGGCGCGCGAGAAGCTAAGCTACCCCGCGCCAGGCCATGGCCTATAGCAGCAAGCTAACGTTACCTAGCGATCACGACATGCTAGCACCGCAGCTAACAGCTGACTGGCTAACAGTAGGCCCAACCTGAGCAGGCCATGCAGCGATCCCAGCAGGCTAACGCAGCAGTTAACAGCTGACTGGCTAACCGTAAGCTAAGCAGCTATCAACTGAACCTGTAAACAATGACATAACACTCACCCAGACAGGCCGCCGTTCTGAACCTCTCCTCACTTTTTAAGAGAAAAGAGAAAACAAGATGTCAACACCGCTTCACAACGGTGATTTTACCAACACCCGACGGAATCAGCACAATACCAACTGGCCTGTGTAGCTGACTTTGAACATGGATCTGCCGCTATCGCACATCCATGCACATATCCCCTCGTGAAGGAATACTCTCATTTGGATATGAAAGATGGGGCCTTAACACGGTGACAGAGAGAATCCACTCGTCCAAAACACACAGGGATCACCAGTGTTAATGGTCGCGGCCCACTAGTTAAAACTATAATGGTCTTCAGACCAAGGCCTTCTGTCGCCTAGGTGGCTGAACAAAGGACCCTAGCCTGGGGCCGGTTTCCATAAACATTGTCAAGTAGCCCCCGTAGCACTAACAGACAAGTGGAGCCTGCCAGCAAAAACACTACTCACCCAACATGGAACGCACCACTTCTCACAACAGCGGCATGTCCGACAGTTCAGCTGTGGTTTCACCCCAACAAACACAGCAAGGAACTGCAGTTGAGAAGCATGCAGCGGCGTGCTCCCAATACGAAAACCGGTGGAGGATTTTTAGAATGATCAACATCTTCCAGACACTCCAGTACGAAAACAATATCGCCGTATTTTCTCGAAAATAGTGAGAGAGAAAATAAAGATATGATGTCAACGTATCTCCTTCCTTGTAAACAAATTTTTCTCCACGTCAACTAACAACACGTCAAGTGGGGTACTACCGAGGCACTTCCTTGTGGTGAAAGCGAGAAGGAGGAGAGCAGGTGACCACACACCTGCTTATGAAGGTAAGCTGATGAGGGGTGTGGTCAGACTAATACTGGTATTAAAGGTACATTTGTGGAATTTATTCAGTGCGCGTGCGCGTACGCGAGGGAGTGCAGTAGTGATGCCAAGCAGAGCCCCTAATGAAACAGAACTCTTGACTTGACACACACACACACACACACACACACACACACACACACACACACACTCACACACACTCTGTCCCATCTTAAATTAACACACCTAAGAATACCTTCACACACACAACTCTGTCCCATCCTAAGTTAACACACCGAAGAATACCATCACACACACACATACACACACACTCACTCACTCACTCACACACACGCACGCACGCACACACACACACACACACACACACACACACACACACACACACACACACACACACACACACACACACACACACACACACACACACACACACACTGTCCCATCCTAAGTTAACACACCTAAGAATACCTTTGCACACACACACACACACACACTGTCCTAAGTTAACACACCTTCACATACCTTTGGAGGGGGATCAGCCCTCCCACTGGAGAAGCCCCCCCCCAGAGACGAAGATACCCCCCGAAAAAGGCTCTCCAAGCCTCTCTTCATGTCCAACATTTTGAATTCTTGTCCTTCATATTTGTCCATGTGCACATTTAAAGCAACTGCTATTCTAACATAACTGAAGAAATAATATAAAAGAAGACTAAAGACAATTGGCACTTCCCAGGTAATTCCTTTTAACCCTGTTTGACCCCTGTTGGCGGGTTGGAGGGGTAAGGCTCTCCTGGAGAGGGCCCCTCCTATAACGACAGAGATGTCCCCTGTGGGGGTTCTCCAATGTCCCTATTATTGTTGTCCAACATTTTATTTGAATTTTTATCTTTCATATGATAGTACACAGGGCCGCCTGGGAGAAATGCGAGGCCCTGTGCGAGATTTAAACGCGCATACTTAAGTCCTGTGCCAACCAGCTTGCCCCGGTGTTCACCGCCATATTTAATCAATCCCTGGCGGAGTCGGTGGTCCCTGCCTGCTTCAAGATGTCTACCATCATCCCTGTACCGAAGAAACCCTCCCCAACATGTCCAAATGACTACAGACCGGTGGCACTCACCTCTGTGGTCATGAAATGTTTTGAGAGGCTGGTCAAGGACCACATTTGTGCCTCCCTCCCCAGTGATATGGACCCTATGCAATTTGCATACAGGACAAACAGGTCCACTGACGACGCGGTCTCCCAGGTACTGCACAGCACCCTCTCCCACCTTGACCGTCAGAAGGGGGGCTATGTGAGACTGTTGTTCATTGACTACAGCTCAGCGTTCAACACCATAGTCCCCACCAGACTGGTGGACAAGCTGATCGAGCTGGGTCTGAGCTCCGCCCTGAGCGCCTGGGTACTGGACTTTCTGAGTGAAAGACCCCAGGCGGTCAGGGTGGGGGGTCAGACCTCCAACACCATCACCCTGAGCATCGGGTCCCCCCAGGGCTGTGTTCTAAGCCCCCTGCTGTACTCACTCTACACACACGACTGTGTGGCCAAGTTCAGCTCCAACTCCATAGTGAAGTTCGCAGACGACACGGTGGTGGTGGGGCTGATCTCGGACAACGACGAGAAGGCCTACCGGGAGGAGGTTGAGGTACTGGAACGCTGGTGCCAGGACAACAGCCTGCTCCTGAACATTGGTAAAACCAAGGAGCTGATCGTGGATTATAGGAGAGGACAGCAGGAGACACACACACCACTGATGATTAACGGGGCTACCGTGGACAGGGTGAGCAGCTTTAAGTACCTGGGGGTCCACA
This sequence comes from Notolepis coatsorum, assembly GCF_963971535.1. Classification (NCBI taxonomy): domain Eukaryota; kingdom Metazoa; phylum Chordata; class Actinopteri; order Aulopiformes; family Paralepididae; genus Notolepis; species Notolepis coatsorum. The sequence continues at coordinate 54,824,392 of NC_140165.1, read as the reverse complement.
TCTCAGAGGATCTGACATGGTCAACACACATAGACACAGTAGTAAAGAAGGCGAAACAGCGCCTCTACCACCTGAGACAGTTAAGGAAGTTCAGAGTATCGGGGAAGATACTCCAGTCCTTCTACTCAGGAGCTGTAGAGAGCATCTTGACTGGAAACATCACTGCCTGGTATGGAAACAGCACGGCACAAGACAAGAAGGCCCTACAGAGAGTGGTGCGCTCAGCCGAGCGTACCACGGGTATTGCACTACCTCCCCTGCAGGTTCTATACAACAAGAGGTGCAAATCCAGAGCCTGCAGGATAATGAAAGACCCTCACCACCCCAATAACAGCCTGTTCCAGCTGCTGAGGTCAGGCAGACGCCTGCGAACCCCAGCTACTAGGACAGAGAGGCTTAGGCTCAGCTTCTTCCCCCAGGCCATCAGAGTCCTGAACAATGAACATTGAGTACCACTGTAACACTTTAGCATGAGCGGGCACACACTCAGGCCGCACGCACCCTCACTTATTGCCAAAAGGAAAGGCCACTTTAATTTAGTATTAGCAACAGTAACAGTGTATTGCACTACTATTACTACTACTGTTAACTGTTAACTGTTACCCGTTATTGCACAAATTTATTGTTACCTGCTACCTGTTATTGCACAATTTTATTGCACACATTTTTTGTATTGGATTCTATTATATGTTGTACCAATTGCACATCGTTGCGGGCAAGACCACCCGCATTTCATTGTATATCCGTATGCCGTGACAAATAAAACGTTAGGTTATGACTATAACCAAGTTCTGTCAATTAGGGGTGATGCTTGGCATCACTACTGCACTCCCTCGCGTACGCGCACGCGCACTGAATAAATTCCACAAATGTACCTTTAATACCAGTATTAGTCTGACCACACCCCTCATCAGCTTACCTTCATAAGCAGGTGTGTGGTCACCTGCTCTCCTCCTTCCCAAGCTTTCACCACAAGGTGAGGTCAAGGGCTGCAGCGGCCGTCTGATGCCAAGCGTCACCCCTAATTGACAGAACTTGGTTATAGTCATAACCTAACGTTCTGTTTCATTAGGGGCTCTGCTTGGCATCACTACTGCACAAGGGGAGGCCAAGCGGAGCCGCTGGCTGACAAATACACCCCGCTGACAGCCCCCCAAAACCATCAGAACAGGGAGGGCCGAGCCCCCCCGACCCCCCCTAATGGAGGGTATCCCCCCTATTAGGGGCTTCACGGGAAGGCGACGGACCCGACCGTGCGAAGAGGCACTCAAGCAACTCAACGCACAGGGTGAGCAGACCGTGGCTTGACCCCACGACTACACACACGCACAACCCGCATGCCACCCGGGAACGAACGGAGGAACAACCTCGTTACTGCCCCCAGAATCACGGGGTCAAGGGCAAACCCAACCCCGTGGCAAGGCCGTAGCAGCGGAGCGCGAAGGAAGACCCAGACCCACCAAAAGGACTGGACTCCCTGGAATGGGGGCCCGGAGAAGTCCATGATGCCAGCATCAAGACCCCACCAGGTGGGCACGTAGTGCCCCGCCCCCCACATCGCCAGCGTATTCGGACAAAGGCCCCTCAGTTACTGCACCTGGTATTCCCAGGCGGTATCCCAACCAAGTACTAACCAGGCCAGAACCTGCTTAGCATCCGAGATCGGACGAGATCGGGCGTGTTCAGGTCGGTACGGCCGTAAGCCGAGCGGGCCCTGTCCCCCCAATAGTACACCGCCTGGCACACCGACCCTGCAGAACAGGCAGTCAGCATGGCCGTAAGCACACAAAAAAAGGTTAACCAACGGAAGCAGGCAGCGCACCGGGGAAAAACCAGGCAACAGGCTGTTAACCCTAGCCTGGAGACTGCGGACGAGACAGGCGCCAGAGGGGACAGCTGAACACAGCTGCCCCGGCGGAAGGGGCGCATGCTGGCGTCGTTGCATGACCAAGCCTCCATTTAAAAACCCCCACCCAGAGGGGTTGAGGCAGAGAAGGCTGACACGATTGGCAGACGTCATGAACGTGCAGGGGCACCCTCAACCGGGTAACCCGGGAGTTGACACTGCTCCAACACACCAGGGAATCAACCACCTTGGTGTTACCCAAAGCGGTGGTTGTTCCTATAACCCCTCAAGAAAAAACTCCAAAACACACCTGCGGGTATACACCGGCTATACCGCAGTACAAGTGTCTCAGTTTCCAAAAAAGGGTTAACCCAGGCCTACGGGTCGACGAACATTACCTCGGACCGGGCCTGGCGATACGGGAAGCACAGGGTCACTAGAGGAGGTCAAAGACCACCCCCAACAGGCCCCTCTTCGCCATGCGTGAGAGAGGAGCGAAAAATAATGGAGAACCAGCCCCTAAGCACACCGTACTTGGTATTCCCAGGCGGTCTCCCAACCAAGTACTAACCAGGACCAACCTGTGTAGCGGCCGAGATCCGACGAGATGTACAGGTTGTACAGGTTGGCATGGCCGTAAGCCATTACGACAGTGCTGAGTAAAAACGTACCCAACCAGGGTCTCCATAGCGCTTAACCCTGTGACACCCGGACCGACCTGGCATTTTTCCCCCTGAAAAAAGCCCAAGTCCCTCAGGGTACCAGAACAGCAGATCTGCATCCCCGGCGGACAACGGGTTCAACTGATCCGGTCCAGCGTGACCAGAACCAGTCCCGTGCCCTAACCACGCCGACATGCCAACTCCAGGAGAAAGGGCAGATATGCGTGTCGATCTTAACATGAAAAAGAAGGCGCCACCCAGACGTTCGGCCGAACCGCGCCTGGTGGCCCACCCCAAGGGCATGAGACCCCTCTACATATGTTCAGATCCATTCCGTCATCATCCCCCAGACATGAACGAGAATCCGTCGAAAAACCAACCCAGGTCGTGGGATTTGGTCGTCGGAAGAGGAAAAACCCCCATCTCAGTTGCTTTATAAAAACGCCGTTTCAACCACAAGCAACCAAGGCGTGCCAGTCAGTCGCCTGTTTACAGCGAGCTAGCACTATACGTGCGTCGGGACACACCCCCATCAATGAACAGGCGCCCCAAGGCGCCCAGGGGAACGACAAGAGGGGTGTGACACTCCCTAACTCCAAAACTTTTTGAATAGAAAAGAAGGAAGCATCAACAGTATGTATCCCAGTCTACACAGCCAGGGGTAAAAATTGTTCACATTTTTACATCCCACCACCCTCCCATAGGAAGGAGACGGGGATCCCCATAGAGACTTCCCACGCGAGCTGTACAGATTGAAAAGAATATATTGCACCTTGAGCCATGTAAAAAATCGGTTCTAGGGCTCTCCGGGGAAGAGGCACTGAACCCATACACACTCAATAATCGAATTGAATCGAATACATATACAATAGAATAGGACCCTTCTAGAGGGTCCACTCACTTTGACAATCTGAGGAGGAAGGCTCTGTACTCAGATGGAGGCTCCCTCACATGGAAGGAGTCCGAACTCACAGAAGGCCCGAATAGGCGCTTGGTGAGGAGGAGCCCTGACCACCCCCCTGAAACAGATCCATCACATGGACCTGAACAGCACACGGAAGTCCTACCAACAGAGACGCGCACGGTGACGTACTCTATGGCGGGGGAATTCCTGCGGTGCACACGCCCAATATACCAGGCCGTGGGAACAGGAAACTCCCCCCCCCCGTAACGTGCCGAACCGCCACGTGACGGGAACCTTGAAGGACAGGGGGTGTACCCCTGACCGACAGAAACAAGGGGGAGAGGAAAGGTTACCAGTTCACCCCTTTACGACCCCACACCCATGATACGATGTAATGACAAAAAGAGAATATGACACAGTCATAGTCAGCTCTATGAAGCGTTTGACAGCTCCACACAACGCATGAGCTAACCTGCTATCTGATTTTTACTAAGGAAAAACACAGAATAGAGAGGGCTCTAAGAGCCCCGGTCCAACATACACATGTGCTTCTGTGGCCAGTCCAACCCAGTTGTAGGTCACATGACACACACAACCCATCATCACCTACAAAAAATGGCAAAAACACTCAACAGAGGAACGCCGTTTTTCACAATGAGAGAATACATCATTCTCGATTAGTATCGGCCACAGGCCTTGCTAAGCACACACGACAGCGACCAAACCATTTTTTTCTTTTAGGAAAATAAAGTTTCTCCAGCAGATTTAGCACAACCTCAGCAATCAAGCTAAGAGTTACATCGCATCCCTACCACACAAAAGACACAAATAGTGCACAAACATGTCTGATAGGAGGATGAAAAAGTCCCCAGGGAACCGGGGGGAAACACAATCCTCTTATTTTACCCTCAATACGGCCAGTTAAAACAGGAAAACCTGTTAATATGTGAACACACTGTTCATTGTCATCACAGGCTGAGAAAAGAACATTCTTTTACTCACTTGTCACCAAGCATAGCTTCATAGGTTAGTTACCTTAGTTGTGAGTACACGGTACATATAAACACCATGATGTTTCTCACACAACAACCAGATCATTACATCCCGATTTGCACGGAGAAGCTAACTGCCAGTGACAAAAACAGCTCACACATAACCCGCGCCGTATCCCAAATGCATTGCAGCAACACACATTTTGGGAAAAACATCATTATTCACAATACATTTAGAAAAGTAAAACCAGAAAACGTGTTATAAGGTCTGGTCAAACCTGTTCCTACCCGGAACGTAGATCAGCGAAGTGCAGTCACAGACACCGTAGGAACACAGCCGCTCCTGTGTTGTTCGAACTGGGCAGCGTCGCCGCTCCAACCCGCACTACAGTCCTTTGTTGATGCAACCTTGCCGTCCTGGCTCAGGGCAGGGTCGACGAAACATCCCCTGTCAAGGATGACGTCGTAGTCAAGAGTGTAAAACATGTTAAAATCAAAGCACGTTCAACAGAATAGCATCAAGCTAACGGCCGCTACAACCGTTCGGGTGCTACTGCTTCAGCTCGCGAGACGCCGAGCTAACGACGCACGCGATCAGAAGCGAGCTCACGGCGGCGCGCGAGAAGCTAAGCTACCCCGCGCCAGGCCATGGCCTATAGCAGCAAGCTAACGTTACCTAGCGATCACGACATGCTAGCACCGCAGCTAACAGCTGACTGGCTAACAGTAGGCCCAACCTGAGCAGGCCATGCAGCGATCCCAGCAGGCTAACGCAGCAGTTAACAGCTGACTGGCTAACCGTAAGCTAAGCAGCTATCAACTGAACCTGTAAACAATGACATAACACTCACCCAGACAGGCCGCCGTTCTGAACCTCTCCTCACTTTTTAAGAGAAAAGAGAAAACAAGATGTCAACACCGCTTCACAACGGTGATTTTACCAACACCCGACGGAATCAGCACAATACCAACTGGCCTGTGTAGCTGACTTTGAACATGGATCTGCCGCTATCGCACATCCATGCACATATCCCCTCGTGAAGGAATACTCTCATTTGGATATGAAAGATGGGGCCTTAACACGGTGACAGAGAGAATCCACTCGTCCAAAACACACAGGGATCACCAGTGTTAATGGTCGCGGCCCACTAGTTAAAACTATAATGGTCTTCAGACCAAGGCCTTCTGTCGCCTAGGTGGCTGAACAAAGGACCCTAGCCTGGGGCCGGTTTCCATAAACATTGTCAAGTAGCCCCCGTAGCACTAACAGACAAGTGGAGCCTGCCAGCAAAAACACTACTCACCCAACATGGAACGCACCACTTCTCACAACAGCGGCATGTCCGACAGTTCAGCTGTGGCCTGACAGGTTTCACCCCAACAAACACAGCAAGGAACTGCAGTTGAGAAGCATGCAGCGGCGTGCTCCCAATACGAAAACCGGTGGAGGATTTTTAGAATGATCAACATCTTCCAGACACTCCAGTACGAAAACAATATCGCCGTATTTTCTCGAAAATAGTGAGAGAGAAAATAAAGATATGATGTCAACGTATCTCCTTCCTTGTAAACAAATTTTTCTCCACGTCAACTAACAACACGTCAAGTGGGGTACTACCGAGGCACTTCCTTGTGGTGAAAGCGAGAAGGAGGAGAGCAGGTGACCACACACCTGCTTATGAAGGTAAGCTGATGAGGGGTGTGGTCAGACTAATACTGGTATTAAAGGTACATTTGTGGAATTTATTCAGTGCGCGTGCGCGTACGCGAGGGAGTGCAGTAGTGATGCCAAGCAGAGCCCCTAATGAAACAGAACTCTTGACTTGACACACACACACACACACACACACACACACACACACACACTCACACACACTCTGTCCCATCTTAAATTAACACACCTAAGAATACCTTCACACACACAACTCTGTCTCATCCTAAGTTAACACACCGAAGAATACCATCACACACACACATACACACACACTCACTCACTCACACACACGCACGCACGCACACACACACACACACACACACACACACACACACACACACACACACACACACACACACACACACACACACACACACACACACACACACACTGTCCCATCCTAAGTTAACACACCTAAGAATACCTTTGCACACACACACACACACACACTGTCCTAAGTTAACACACCTTCACATACCTTTGGAGGGGGATCAGCCCTCCCACTGGAGAAGCCCCCCCCCAGAGACGAAGATACCCCCCGAAAAAGGCTCTCCAAGCCTCTCTTCATGTCCAACATTTTGAATTCTTGTCCTTCATATTTGTCCATGTGCACATTTAAAGCAACTGCTATTCTAACATAACTGAAGAAATAATATAAAAGAAGACTAAAGACAATTGGCACTTCCCAGGTAATTCCTTTTAACCCTGTTTGACCCCTGTTGGCGGGTTGGAGGGGTAAGGCTCTCCTGGAGAGGGCCCCTCCTATAACGACAGAGATGTCCCCTGTGGGGGTTCTCCAATGTCCCTATTATTGTTGTCCAACATTTTATTTGAATTTTTATCTTTCATATGATAGTACACAGGGCCGCCTGGGAGAAATGCGAGGCCCTGTGCGAGATTTAAACGCGAGCCCCCCCCCCCCTTTTTTTTTCATACAGTCAACATATTCTTAAATAGTAGCGCTGCCCGAGGCGGGGCATGATACAGTCAACATATAGCAAGAGAGAGAGCGAGAGAGAGCTCCCGTTCTACAGTCAATATACAGTGTACAGAGAGAGAGAGAGAGAGAGAGAGAGACACATTGGAAAGAAATTGAAATGCTATTTGGCCCTAAACAGAGAGTACACAGTGGCAGAATACCTGAGCACTGTGACTGAAGATCCTTGACTAGGTACAGACTCAGCGAGCACAGCCTAGCCATCGAGAAAGGCCGCCATAGGCAGACTGTGTGTGTTAGAAAGAGAGAGAGAGAGAGCATGTGTGTTTGTCGTGTGTGTGTGTGTTAGAGAGAGAGCATGTATGAGAGATCCAAAAGGACAAAGATACCCCGTTCAATGCCCCGGGACCGGATGGAAAATGTACGAATGACAGCTTTTCTTTCCCATCCCGTTCCTATCCTTGCAAGTGCCCTTGAGCAAAGCAGTTAACCCCTCAACTTGCTTACTGGCCCCACGGTTTCAGACTGTGGTTCTACAGGGCAGCTCCCAGGTGAGAATGCATTCAACTGTGTGCGTGTAAAAGAGCGGGCGTGGCTGAAGAGGAGGACCGTACGTGTCATTACTTTTACCAAACGGTTTGTGCGTTTTGCTAATCTGATTGGCCACTGACGTTTCTGGTCATGTGACATGTGCGCCCAATCGTGTGACGGCAAGTTCTTTGGACGGTTAAGCTTAGGCGCTCTTTCGAAGTTGGTTAAGGTTAGAGTTTGTCTTAGAGCAGGGCGATAGAACACCAGCCCTGATTCCAAACTCTAACCTTAACCAACTGCGAAAGAGTCGCCTAAGCTTAACCAGTGATAAACTAGGCGTTAGGTAGTTTGCAGGCTGTTTTACGCGGAAATGGGCTAAGACACAGCTCGTCATGCGATTGGGCGCACATGTCACATGACCAGAAACGTGCGTGGCCAATCAGATTCGCAAAACGCACGAACCGTTTGGTAAAAAAATAGACGCGGACCGTACCTAGATGAATAAATACAACTCCTGTGGAGGGGAGGTGAATGTGGACAGATGTATGAAAATCCGGCACAAATGATTGACGGGGACCGACTGCGAATAGTAACGGATTTATTAAAGAGGAATATGATGAAGAAAGGAAAAAAACACAAGGGAAGAGTTTACAATCTAACTCCTGCAAGAAGACGTGAGAGAGAAAAATAATCCCCTGCTCTCCAGGGAGGAGCAGAAGACATATACTTGAAAAAGATCCCCATCGTCTATCTGTCTGCAACTATCTCCCCCATTCCCAAAGATACGTATAGGGACTGTTTGAAGAGAAAAGAGTGGCCAGAGGCGGGCTTCACCCCCCCCCCCCCCCCCAGGCCCCCACTCCACCCTGCCACCTCCACCCGCCCGCCTCTGGAGGATTTACTGTAGGGGTTTGTTTGAGGATTATGAAGACGTTTTCATTCATAGCCCAAAGGCCTGGTGTGATGGGTTCTCTCTCAGAGCACAGGAGGGTCCCGGCCTCAGAGCGACATTCCTGTAGATAGTGATGGTGCCGGGGGAAAGTTTAGTGGACATATTTAACCCTTTCACTGCCACACGACAGCCGGTTAACCCTTTCACTGTGACAATACAGAAGGTTAGCCCTTTACTATCACACTAACCGACGGCGATGCTCCATCATTAGCATCATTAGCTCTGCATCCTATACACATTGTTATTTGTGACTTTGACTATACAGATTGTTATTTGTGACTTTGACTATACACATTGTTATTTGTGACTTTGACTATACAGATTGTTATTTGTGACTTTGACTATACAGATTGTTATTTGTGACTTTGACTATACAGCTTGTTATTTGTGACTTTGACTACAGCTTGTTATTTTTGACTTTGACTTTACAGCTTGTTGTTTGTGACTTTGACTACAGCTTGTTATTTTTGACTTTGACTTTACAGCTTGTTGTTTGTGACTTTGACTATATAGCTTGTTATTTGTGACTTTGACTTTACAGCTTGTTATTTGTGACTTTGACTTTACAGCTTGTTATTTGTGACTTTGACTATACAGATTGTTATTTGTGACTTTGACTATACAGATTGTTATTTGTGACTTTGACTATACAGCTTGTTATTTGTGACTTTGACTATACAGCTTGTTATTTGTGACTTTGACTATATAGCTTGTTATTTGTGACTTTGACTATACACATTGTTATTTGTGACTTTGACTTTACAGATTGTTATTTGTGACTTTGACTTTACAGCTTGTTATTTGTGACTTTGACTATACAGGTTATTATTTGTGACTTTGACTATACAGATTGTTATTTGTGAATTTGACTATACACATTGTTATTTGTGACTTTGACTATACAGATTGTTATTTGTGACTTTGACTATACACATTGTTATTTAAGCAGAATGTGTCACCAGAGCGCCTTTTTCACTTTCTTCCCCTGGAGAGGGAGAGCTTCTCCGTACTTTCCTGAAATCCGAGCTATGCGTGATGTCACTAATAGGTTGAACCTATCATGATCCAATATGTGGTAACTTGACACCTTTAGCTTCAGCTACACAGAAAGCTGAGTAGGTACTGATGTCTTGAAAGAATATAAGCTGCTTACTTGGAATTACTGGTAAATATCAATGGGTGCTTATTTCCAATTAGCATATTCATAGATCATTGCGCTCTCAATGATGGTGAAGGCAAAGAGGTTATATTATATTATATTATATTATATTATATTATATTATATTATATTATATTATATTATATTATATTATATTATATTATATTATATTATATTATATTATGAAGAGGGAAATCAGCCGAAATGAATGGCAGGCAGTGTCCTCACAGGAAACTTCATTCACAAAACTGTCATGCAGTATGTGCGCATAATCAACTGCTTAAACATCAGGAATGTCAATTTCAATATTGTGAATAAAATATTGTCTTATTTTGATGTTGAAAATAGGCAAATAGGTAGCCTAGTTTACCCTTGTTGTCTTTGGATAAAAGCGTCAGCTAAATGTAAATGTATACGTCAAAAAAAGGTTAAATACATCATCTATATGCACCCAAAATATAACAAAGATCCCAGTTTTTTTATCCAATTTTTCTCCTCCTGTTTTTCTCCCATCCCAATTTTAGTCGTTATGCCAATTCCCCCCTCCCCTTCCTGGCCGTTGCTCGCATGTGCCCCCCACTGGTCGGTCTAGGGAGCCCTGAAGTCTATCAGATGCTTCCTCCGAGACATAGGTGACAGCCAGCAGCATCTTTTCACCTGCCAGCGTGGACTCTCATTGGTGAGGTGTAACGTGTGGGAGGTCACACTACCCTCGCCATCTCCCTCCCTCGCTGTGCAGGCGCCCTGACCGACCTGTAGGAGTCGCTGTTTACAACGACCAGAATACCACCCCACCGGCTTCCCTCCCACTGACTCTGCCAATTGAGCCAGTATGACGGCCGGCCAAGCCGGAGGCAACGCTGACAGCCGGATTCGATACCAGTGTCTCTCGCGTTGGTGACGAGCGCTTAGTCCGCTGCGCCACCCATGCCGCCCTACAAAGATCCCTTTTTAAAAAGGATCTCCTGAATGACATGAGTTTAAAATGTCCATATGTTTCCCTAAGACCCCAAACATGACAAATCTGTTGCTCAATCAACTAAGCCTCCTCTACTTATTTGTTATTTATTCACGTCTCACTCCGTTCATCTCGTAGAGTCCCTCGTCTGCTTAGTCAGGAAGGTGTCTGAGGAAGACACGCAGCATTGTCAAGGACACTTCTCATCCCAATCATAGACTGTTTGCCCTCCTCCCCTCCGGGAGACACTACAGGAACCTCTGCTCCAAGTTAAGCAGACTTAGGAACAGCTTCTTTCCCTCAGCTGTCATCTCTCTGAACTCTGTGCCACGTTGACAGCCCCCCCCCCCCCCCCCCCCCCCCCCCCACCATATAAACTCTGAACTCTGACTCCACTGCCTACACCCTAGGCTCTGTTACCCATACTGTGCAACTCTGAACTCTGTTGCCTTTACTCAATTTCTATACCTACCTACTGCCTTCATTGTCTACAACTGCCCTATACACTGTAATCATAGAAATCATGATTTCTACCCACCTCATACTACAGTCTAACCATATACTCTGTATGATAGCATGTACGACAGTGCTGTATACCGCATATTTCCTTTTTTATTTGTATGTATATATACACATAATTTATCTGAATATCCCCTCTATTTACTTATACACCTGCATATAACCCATCTGTATGATAGCATGTACAATAATGCTATATGGGGTGTAAAAAGTACCCAGAAATTATACTTAAGGGAAAGTATGGGTAGGCCTACAGTCTCAAAATCGTACTAAAGTAAAAGTATCTGGCTAAAAACACACTTGAGTAAAAGTAAAAAAGTTTCTAAGTAAAAACTTTTTTCTGACTGTCTATTCTTCTGATAGCAGGTGTTTAATCAAAGATCCAATCAGCATGGGTATGGGCAGGTTAATTTTCCATTGATGGGGTTTTGATTGGCTGTTTTTTAATGAAGTGCGGCCAGAGAAACAAATATACTCATTAAAATTGTTGGACCTGCGAGATTTGTACTTTGTAGGTCTGCCTTTTAAATGTAAGGAGTAAAAAGTATGTTTTTTTTCTCTGAAATGTAATTGAGTAAAAGTACAAGTATACAAACCTAATAATACTCGAGTAAAGTACAAATCCCCCAAAACAGTAATTAAGTATTGTAACAAAGTACAATTACTCAAGTACTTTACAATGATATATATTCTCACGACATATCTATCCACACCTGTCTGTATTTACCTGCACATAGTATTACTAATTAATTTGTATATTTTGTACCCAGTTTAATCACCATATTGTATATTGCTGTTGCACTTGGATTTGGATGCTACATTTATTTTCGTTGTGCTGTATAATGACAAAAAAAATGTAATCGAATCTAATCCTGTACTGTACCCATTCTGCAATCTGTTAATTAAAGTTTTCAATCAATCAATCAATCAATCAATCAATCAATCAATCCACTCTAAAAATGTAGAACTTTACTAGTTGCATTGCATGTAGTGAAACAGAACAGAGATAATGGAACCACATGTCGACAGCGGTGGCATCATCCTTTAATCACTTTAATCTGTGACCCTATAGATTAGAAGCCTTGGGACAAAGCCGATGCAGTTCCTGGTGGGACCCTGGTGGAAACAAGACGAAAGTCTTTCTCTGGTCTGCATCCCCTTAACAATTGTATGTATTGAGATGTACTGTACTGTACCCATTCTGCAATCTGTTAATAAACTTTTCAATCAATCAATCAAAACCACCACATAGCTTGGATCAAGGTCGGGGACGGGGAGAAACAGGCTACACATGGTCTGGCATAGTGGAGAATCTTAAAACCCGCGAGCCGAGGGGGACCTCTAGTGGCTTTAAAGTAGATTGCATTTTCAAATGATCATAATCAGTGACCATATCAGTGCCATGACGCGATTTATCATTATCTGTGTTCAGCGCTTTCCTGTTGGATTGAAGAATTACATTTCCAAATTAAGAGCAATAAATCAAAGTAGGCTCCAGGTTACATTGTACCCTGCGGTATTCGCGTATCTGGATCAGCGTTCCAAATCCAAATATCAATATACTTTTTGAATTACGGTTAAAGGGGCCCTTCACCGAGGAGAAAACAATGCTTATTTATTTTTCTCATAATCTCTCACACATCCCAAAACTCAGTTTTGCACACATTAATTTAGTTTGGCAGTTACTGAGAGTAAATGAGTTTGAATACACAGCCACCAGTGATGTCATCGTGGACCTTGAATCCTCGCGTGTTGTGTTAATTACAGATATGATAAGGTAGCAGTCCCGACAAGGTATTGCTATTTCATCTACATAGTTTAATGGAGCTGCCTGTAATTAACACAACACGGATCCAATGTCCCTGATGACATAATTGACATTCAAACGAATTCGATTAGATTCAAATGTATTGTCATTATGTATTGTCAAGTACAGTACAAATAAGTTTGGCATCCAACCAGAGTGCAAATGTAGCAGTAAAGTGCAACAGCAATATACAATGTATGGTAAACTGGGTACAAAATATACAAGTTAGTATACTGATTGTAGTGCTAATCAGATGTATGTACAGAGTTGTATTGTATAAATGACATATATATGGTATATACAGGAATACCACGATCACAACACCAGAGGGAGCTCCACAAATCATGTTAAACCCAGATTAGGCTCAAACAAGGGACTAAACACGTTTTGCAATTATGCCACATCAATGTGGAACGCCCTACCCAAAGCTGTAAAGGAATGTGAATCACTACCCACTTTCAAAACCACTCTCAAAGAACACCTACGGGAGACTGCAATTCGAAACTGGCCCCTGTAAATGTCCCAACCTAACCCCCTCCAATGTACAGTAAATGACTAAGTATGGTTTTGTCAATATTCCAATGTACAGTTTTGCTTGTACAGTTGTACAGTGTGTTCCCCCCCACCCCACCCACCCAACCACCTCCAATGTACAGTCCCCCGCACCCACCCAACCCCACCCCACCTACCCAACCTCCTCCAATGTACAGTTTCTACGTCAAATGTATATACTCTCTTTTCTGGACTCTTTTTGTATCACAAACAGTACTGTATTTGCAAATCTGGTATGTCATAAATGTATAGATGTCTGTATGTCGTGTATGAAAATGGGGGACCCTGATGTAAACAAGACGAAAGTCTTTCTCTGGTCTGCATCCCCTTAACAATTGTATGTATTGAGCTGTACACTGTACTGTACTGTACCCATTCTGCAATCTGTTAATAAAGTTTTCAATCAATCAATCAATCAATCAAACAGCATTATAGTACATGCTATCATACAGAGCTAAGGGTTATGTGCAGGTGTACAAGCAAATATATGGGGGGTTATATACTCTCTATAACTGTCAAAAACGAAATAAATTTGTGCAAAATGTGTGCAAAACTTTTTTTGTGAAGTTCCCCTTTAATACATTGGCCTACAACAAGACAGGAACAGCTATCTATGGGAACAGCAGCCAAAAGGAGCCTCTCTCCACACGTCACTGGCTCCTCCTTCGCCCCGCGGTGTATAAAGCGCTCCGCTCCGTGTCGCTGGCAGCAACATACTCACGGAGACCTCATTATAGGTGCGCTGTGAGAGAGTAGGTTTTTATTAGCAAATCTTTTGAAAAGAAAGTTTAAAAGTTTTTCTTTGGAGAAAAAAAAGGGGGCGACCGACAGACACCTGAGCAAAAATGGTGAGTCGTGTTACTTTCTATAATGTTGTCAAATAATAAATGCGCCATATATCCCCCCGCATTGATTTGTATATGGGATTCTAAATAAAAGTTGTGTGCGTCATTCAGAATACAAATCCAATCTGCAGGCAAAATGGACACGCCCTGGAGTGTCCATTTTGTGTCCTCCGCGCCCCGCTTTACTGCCTGCATAAATACATGTTCTGTGTGATGACAGTTCCCTCTAAACTTCTGCTACTTTCTTTACATTGAACTACTATTTTATTTGGAGGAGGGCCGTCAGTTGTTTTTTTGCCTAAAAGCTGCAAAGTCGCAAATCGTCATAATTCCATTAGAATATATATATATACATTTAAATAAAAGGTTGTTTATGAACCCATATCCTTGACTTAAAAAATATAATAAAAAATAAATGGCTTCCGGCCCGTCCGATCTAGCATGTTGAAGGAATACGCCGACGTTATGGGAGATGGGATTTACCGCCTTACCGACCAGAAGATAGTTACTAGTTATTACTTATTAGTTACTAGTTTACTCTATTTTCAGTAGAAAGCTAGCCTAGCTCACCACAAATACGTGGAAGCGGATACGGATCACTATCATAGCTTAAAAAAACTCCGGGAGATGTTTTTTTTTTTTTTTTGCACAACAGCTAGGCTAGCTGGTCCGTATCCGCTTCCATTCATTTGCGCTAAGCTAGGCTAGCTTGCACACGGATAGCTTTCTAGTACTGAACTCACAGAGAGGAAATGGTTATTATATCTTGTCCGACTGTGTTATTAATGAACTAAGTGACACACTGGCAAAACTGTTGCTTTAATAACAAAGTGACGAAATGGCCTTTGGAATCCTTTTTTAGAAAGGCATTTTATTAGTTTTTATGTCTTATTTTTTGTATGTTGTATTATTATTTTTTGTATTTATGTTGTTTTTATATATCCATTTTTATTTTATTCTTTTTAACTCTGTAGCACTCTTGAGATTCTCAGGAAGGTAGGGTGCGTTACAAATTAACTGTATTATTATTATTTGAAAAAGGGAGAAGACACAAAAAAGGTCTGCGGAAACGTCTTCTCCCATGTGGCCACAAGTAGGCGTGTTAACCGTTTCCACATGTCCAGAGTTGGAGGCAAAAAGGGAGTTCTTTATTGGTTAGACTCGCTGATCTGGCCCCCAGCTACTATAGGCCTGTTCTGCTCAAGTTGCATAGTATAAAGCACTCTGTTGTGCAAGTCAAGTCAAGTCAAGAGTTTTAATTGTCACGGCATACAGGTATACAATGAAATGCGGGTGGTCTTGCCCGCAACGATGTGCAATACAGTGGTACAACATATAATAGAATCAAAAAATGAAAAAAGCAAATGGGGGACCCTGATGTAAACAAGACGAAAGTCTTTCTCTGGTCTGCATCCCCTTAACAATTGTGTGTATTGAGCTGTACTGTACTCACTGTACCCATTCTGCAATCTGTTAATAAAGTTGTCAATCAATCAAGCTGATTGTGTGTCCCTGACATTATGTCTGTGTGTGTCCCAGAAATGAGCATGATGCACTCTAAACTCTGTAGTTGAATTGGCACATTTGGAAAAGTGTGTTCAGAAGGGTATTGCATCCGTTTGCGAGATACTGGGCATAGCTGACGCCTGACCGCGTGTGTTTTTTGGATATTATCCTCATGCTACCTTCGGCTTCTAATGGGGGGGAAAGAAGTCAAAACTATTTGCAGCCAGTTTGTATTAAGAACAAACTCTTTTTAGTATGTGATCATGGACGTCAACACAAGAATAAGAGGCAAATGTTTTTGCCAAGAATGGAAATGTGAAGGACTTTGATCTTTCAGAACTGTTCGATTATGTAACTCATTACAATAACTTTTATTGAGGTTTATGTTGCCATGTTGGTTGGGTTTATGTGTTAAAATGATGTATTATGTTGTATGAATTATTGTATTTTTAAACGGCCTCTTGGAAAATTAGCCAATGAACTGAAAGGGATCCAAATCAATCTGTCTACAGTCGGTGAGCTATTGACGAGCCGGCCTTCTTTGGTCTTGAGGATGGGGGTTTTAGGACAATCCTATAGTATAGGATCAGCATTTCTGAGAGAAGCACCCTAACCCTATATAATAACCCTGTCAACTCCTTTTGCAATGAATTAATCAAAGACTTCCAGTAAATTCTTTTTTTTTATCCACTTTTTCTCCCATTTTCTATATTTTCTCCCATCCCAATTTCGTATCATCCAATTCAACCCTCCCCTGTCACGAACGCTGTTTCTTGCCTCCCACAAGCCGGCTGCAATGTGGACTAAGTCATACATAGCACAAGTCCCCTCCGGTACTTGAGGTAACAGCAGTCGCATCTTTTCACCTGCGCAGCTCGATCTCTCAGTGGCGAGGAGTAACGCGTGGGAGGCTCACGCTGCCCCCGACACTTCCTGATTCTACTGCGCAGGCGCACCAACCGACCTGTAGGAGTCGCTGTCCACAACGCCCGATCCCCACCCATCAGTTTCCCACCCCCTAATACGGCCAATGTGTATTAGTATGAATGACCAGCTAAACTGAAAGCAATGTGGAGCGCTGGGCTCGAGCCCAGCGTCTCCGCATTCGTGGCGAGTGCCTTGCCCACTACGCCACGTAGCCGCCCTGACTTCCAGTAAATTCTAAGCCAAAGTTCGTGTTCTCGCTCGGTCGACAAGGCCACACCACACCCAGGCTTCCTATATCTTTATTACTATATTTTGTACATGCCTCCCCAATTTGAGGCATTATGCCACACCCCCTTCTCCTGGTCGTTGTGCTACCCTACTGTCGGTCACTCTGGGGAGGGTGTAGATGCCGCCTCCGATGCATGTGGAGTGGCGTCGCCAGCCGTTTCTTTACACCTGACCACTATGACTTTCACTGGGAGAGCGTAACGCACAGAAGTTCACGCCAGATCCAACTCCCCGCTGTCGGGTAGGAGTCGCTATTGCAATGGCCGGGACTCTAACCGAGCCGGCAGTACCGTTGTCGGGAATTGAACCCGAGGTCTCTGTGGCGGCAGGCTCGGACCTCTACACTACCCAGCCGCTCTTAGTGCTCGGACCTCTACACTACCCAGCCGCTCCTAGTGGTCGGACCTCTACACTACCCAGCCGCTCCTAGTGCTCGGACCTCTACACTACCCAGCCGCTCCTAGTGCTCAGACCTCTACAGTTAACTACCCAGCCGCTCCTAGTGCTTGGACCTCTACACTACTACTCAGCCGCTCCTAGTGCTCGGACCTCTACACTACCCAGCCGCTCCTAGTGGTTAGACCTCTACACTACCCAGCCGCTCCTAGTGCTCAGACCTCTACACTACCCAGCCGCTCCTAGTGCTCGGACAGACCTCTAGTCTACACTACCCAGACACTCCTAGAGCTTAGACCCCTACACTACCCAGCTGCTCCTAGTGCTTAGACCTCTACACTACCCAGCCGCTCCTAGTGCTTAGACCTCTACACTACCCAGACACTACTAGAGCTTAGACCCTTACACTACCCAGCCGCTCCTAGTGTTTAGACCTCTACACTACCCAGCCGCTCCTAGTGCTTAGACCTCTACACTACCCAGCCGCTCCTAGTGCTTAGACCTCTACACTACCCAGACACTACTAGAGCTTAGACCCTTACACTACCGAGCCGCTCCTAGTGTTTAGACCTCTACAGTCTACACTACCCAGTAGGGATGGGAATTAATAAGATTTTATCGATACGATTCCATTATCGATTCTGCTTATCGATCCGATTCTTTAGCGATTCCTGATACATTTATAATTTGAATAAATAAATTGGAAATGCAACAGAACTAAGCTGGTTAGAATAACAACATGCAACTTGACATTTCTGATTTGTCATTTATCATTTATTGTTGAGCCCCCATGTCAGAAAAATACAAAAACTGTAAAAAATTAATTAACTATACACTTAAATAAAATAATGTATTTGAGAACTAATTTAATCTATTGAACTGTAGTTGCATTCAACAGGTCGTTATTGCAAAAGAGAATTTGTTAGCAATAACCTACCTGTATAAATAAAGGCAAGCTCAGTGTTCTCTCTCTGCAATGAGCATGGCTATTTAGCTACCTAGCGGCTAATGTTACTTTACCATGTAAATTAATGACTAGGATGCAAAGCACTTTCAGTTTTCACTGCACACACAAAACGGTCACAATATCGAGCCCTTTAGGTTTTCTTAGTCAAGGAATCAAATAGTCTGCTATGGCTGCATGCGTGGCACTAACGTTATTGTTTTTAAATGCGCAACTGTCGGAAAAACATGGCATTGATAAGAGGAATCTGTTCCCAATTGATTCCGATTCTCGATTCCCATCCCTACTACCCAGCCGCTCCCTATATTTCAACCATCTACATTAGCAGACTCAACAAGTGTGTTGTTCTTCTGTCACCTCAAAGCCGTTTAGAAATGTTGTTAAAACGAAAGGCTGTGGAGAAACTATTTGCTTGGGTGTGACCGCAGAGGCAACATGTTCTGTCAAACGCCAAGCAGCCTTTTCACACTACTCCCTGATGTCCCGTTTGGGACACAACAGAACACTGGGAAAGGGTGGGGGGGGGGGTGAAAGTTCTTAAGTCACTGAAAGGCCTCTCAGGAAGTCGGGTCACTGTTTCTCAACACTGAGGACACTCACTGTTGCACAACGCCATTAATCTGTACTTGCAAATCCTGCGTCTGCACAGCCATATTGATGGGATCCCTTGAAACACTTAGCCTAATAATCTTAGGAGATTAGATTAAAATGTATTGTCATCATACAGGCAGCACAAGTACAGAGTGCAAATGTAACCGTAAAGTGCAATGTACATGTGATTTGAACTGGATAATATAATCTATAAATTACTACTACTGAGTGATGGTGCTAATCAAATGTATGTACAGCGTTAATAGTATTATGTACGGTACAGTGATGTAGGGGTGGACTGTATAAACGGTATGAATTTGCGCTACGGTATGGATTTTGAATTTTGACTACCTTGTAACCGGTAGAGCAGCTCTAAAATAGCAATGACGTCATGTAACCACAGCCAGGGTGCGACTATTTCACTCACATTTGCCCCTAAAAATAGATAGAATTAGTCATAGATAATAGATATGTGCGAACTGGAAAAAGTTATTTAGGAGCACAGAGGCTTCGCGCAGTGGGCGTGTCAATGCGCAATTGTCATTTCATAATAGACAGAGCAGAGCGGACCTTCAATTCCAGAAGCAAACTAGCTCTTCCGCCCTGCGTTTGAAGGCTGTGTGACAACTTCTCTCGCGAGTCGCGCAGTTGAATGTAAACTCTGCGATGGATCCAATGGTCTAACTTGCTTTGCATCCTCGCCATTCTGGAATGCCCATGTCGCGCTAAAACCTTATGTAATGTTAACTGTTGATCTAGCCTCAGAAAGCTAACGTTAGCTGGCTCCACTCTAGCAGCCTGTCGATGTACTAGCCTCAGCAAGTTAACGTTAGCTCCACTCTAGCAGCCTGTCGATGTACTAGCCTCAGCAAGTTAACGTTAGCTCCACTCCTAGCAGCCTGTCGATGTACTAGCCTCAGCAAGTTAACGTTAGCTCCACTCTAGCAGCCTGTTGATGTACTAGCCTCAGCAAGTTAACGTTAGCTCCACTCTAGCAGCCTGTTGATGTACTAGCCTCAGCAAGTTAACATTAGCTCCACTCTAGCAGCCTGTCGATGTACTAGCCTCAGCAAGTTAGCGTTAGCTCCACTCTAGCAGCCTGTCGATGTACTAGCCTCAGCAAGTTAACGTTAGCTCCACTCTAGCAGCCTCCTCTCTCTCTCTCTCTCGCTCTCTCTCTCGCTCTCTCTCTCTGCTAACAATTTTGATTCTTGAACCTATTTCATTAAAAAGGAAGATATTGATGGACATTAGCTATAGTATAGCTCAGCAGCTATAACAGAATAATTTTATTATTTTTGATTATTTACATTTTAAGTTAACCCATTCTCTGCCGGAGCTTATATCCATCCTTGTAGCCTCTCTGCCAGCACTATTTGTCTATGGAGATGTCCACCTTCTTTGCAGGGCTATAACTTTTTAAATTGTATTGCTAAATTGACATTACTATGGCCCATTCAACATCAATTATCTATCGTTCAGGATGTAGGAACGTTTTACTTTTTCATTCACACATTCATACAATAATACGGTCTAGAGCAGGGGTAGGCAACCCTAGGCACGCGTGCCTGCATAGGCACGCAGGGGCATTTTCATAGGCACAGGGGGCAGCATTATAAAAATATTATTTTTTATTTTTTTTGCTTTGAAACATTATAGTGAAATATTTTGCACTGTTGTCGCATTTATCTTATTGAAATCCTCCCACAGGTTCTTTTTTACTACCACATATTTAATTGAGACCCTTTATTTGTTTATTATTTCAATTTAGCTGGAAATACATTGCTACATCATTCAGTAACATTTGCAGAGCCTTATAACAAAAACATTATTACGGTCACCATTGTGACCAGTGGGATTAATCAACAAATTTATTATTTATTTTTCTATTTCATTGAACATTGCACATGTTAAAAGCAATTTTTTTTTACTCAAAATGTGAGTATTACCAAGTCAACTTGTGTTCTTAGAACAATGACAATAAACATAGTTTTATTAGGTTGAAATAATGTGGTTGTGTACTTATTTTTCTGTTAACTTATTATGGATTGAAAACTGAAAACCTTAATGCACAGTAACTGAACTCAATATTTTTAAGTTCTGGTAACTTATTATTATTTTTTTTACAGTGTAGTGTTGCGATCAATCAAAACGTATTTACACGATATACCTCACATTCACCCTCCATTCACATCCTGGTGTTCTCCTGGTGTTCTCCATTAGGCCTGTAGGTGGAGCTATGACAGCACACGTACAGTACACACACCGATGGTGTGTGATGTGTCCAAAAATGAATGGGCAAATGTGAGTGAAATGGTCGCACTGTATGCAGCTGTTTGTCTGCATTGCATTCCCCCCGCCAACTCAGATTTAGGGTTGATACAACCATCATAATAATATTGTTAATAATAACAATAACAATAATGATGTAATAATGTAAAAATTATCATTAAAAAGACCTGATTATGAGAAAAAAATTTACGATGCATGGAATATTGTTGAGGCACACTAGTTACAACTATATTTCAAACAGGCACGCCATGTCAAAAAGGTTGCTGACCCCTGGTCTAGAGTATAAATATGTTTTTATCGTTTTCTGCAGTATTTCATAGAACCTGAGATATAGCCATAAATGCATATATTAGATCATCAAATGCAGTTTGATACCGATCTACGCCAGATAAAAAATGTCAACTGTACATGATCCTAAGACGTGTTGACTGATCATCTGCTGGTGACCGGAGGGGGGGGGGGGGGGTCGTTTATAATGCAATGACCGACGTTAAATGATTCATGTAGTATATGGGTGATATATAGATCAGAGCAGTTTGTATGGATAATAATAACCAAAAACGCTGAAACTCACGGCAGCTTCCTCTTACCGTTGGGCAATCACACTGGCGCAAACAGATCCCAGTTATGTGATGTTGATCTAGGTGATCCAGTTCCGGTTTGTATAATACTAATATACGTCCAATCATGTTGTTTATTGAGTTATGGCAACGGATCGATATGCACAGTGTCTGGATAGAGTCCCGCGAGTGATAGCGAGTGGCCGGACGGAATAGGGGACGGACTAAGCACTTCCGGCCACTTCCGGTTTTGGCAACTCGCCGATCGGCCACCAGGTGGCGGTATTGAAGCGTTGCAGAGTTGAGCGGAGTCCTACAACACCAGCAAAGACTCTGTGGGTGAAATGTGAATACCATGACGAAAATATGAAATATTGATCTCAAAGACGCCGTCATTGGCAGATTACGCATGGCGAGGAATGACGTGTAAACACGTCATCGGCGGAGAAAGGGTTAACAACGACAAAAAAGCCAGCGGTGGACAGACATAACAAACGCTGTCACTGTTTACTTGTGTAAGGACATGGTTCCTTTTCAAACTGTCGAAAGGGCTTTACAGACATGGTCAAAGCACTGGATCCAAGATACGCGTTACCTGCCCGCAGACACTTGAGAAAAGGTTTTGCATTTTTCTATTGCAGTTTTGCACAATAAATGTTCTTAATAAAATACCTCTGTACTATGTGAAATATGTCCTAGTAATACAAGAGTACAGTAATAGCTGCCATACTAGGCTTGGGCGGTATCCTTATTTTCAAACCTTTATGTTATAATACCCCGGTGCACGGTATTTGACGGTATGACTTTCATTTTCATCCGCGGGGGGGGGGGGGGTTACGTGTTACCAAGTAAACAAATCATCGTCAGCTCTCAGAACGGTAGTCCCGCACCGGTAGAAGCCCGCACCGTTTTAGCGTTAGCATCTAGCCTATAGCCATGGCAGACTATTTGATTCCTTAAGGGCTAGAAATTGCCTGGGTTTTGGTCATATGCTCCCGAAATGCTCCCGTTGTTTGGCTACTTCTATGTGCAGTGAAAACTACTTGAATGCTTTAGAACCTAGTCATTGATTTAGTTCAGGGTAATCTAAGATTAGCCGCAGAGCTAACGCTACTTAACGTGAGCTAACGCTAGTTATTCAAGCTCAGTAGCTCACAGAGAGAGATAAACAGCTGACAGCGGATAGTACAGGACGGTACAAATACAATAAAAAGGCGGGTGGGGGCTGTTGTGTAAACCTTGTACTCTTTAGTTCACATATAATAATTTAGTTCACATATAATAGGCGACGGATTGCGCCACAACAACACTGCTCTCGTCACAACGCTTTACGGTATTTTCACAGCACTGTCGCAACATTACCGTAAAACGTGAACACTGTTGTGACCCACTCGCTCCACTAGAGCGGTCTCGCCCTCTGCTGGCGCGTGTGTGCACTACACTCAGTGTGTGCACTACACTCAAAACTCCGTTTCACTGTTATAGAAACTGAAGCGCATCTGTGATTTTGACGGTGACGGACGGTATTGAAAATCAATACCGTAGGTATTTCTAAATACCCTGGTATACCTTAATACCGTCATACCGCCCAAGCCTATGCCATACCAGTGTTTTACCCCTTCAGAAGCATTTATATAGACATTTTAAGATAAGTTAATATACCGTGATATATACCGTTACCGTCTATGCTTCAAATTATACCGTGATATAAATTTGAGACCATACCGTCCAGCCCTACAGTGATGCAGGTATAAAGACACTGGTATTATTAAGTCATAAGATATTCCTTTATTGATCCCCTTGGGGAAATTCAGGCAGCATGGAGGGGAGGTACAGGTAGTAGAAGACGTACAGGTCACAGAATTATAGTACAGTGAGAAGTAAAAATAGAATAAAAAGGCAGTGTAGACAATATACAATATAATCCACTCTGGACATGCGCATAATGTAACAAGGTGCGAGATGAGGGTATGTATGCCCTCTTGTTATATTACTGACCTGGCCAGCTGTATAACTCCTAGCGAGGGATATGTATAGATATAGTATCCATAGATATGTAAAATGATTATGTGCAGGTATATACAGACGTATATATATATATATATATATATATATATATATATATATATATATATATATTAAGGCTGTCAAATATATCGCGTTAATATCGCGTTAACTCCCGATTCTATTAATGCCACTAATTTTTTTAACTCAAGATTAACTAAAAAAATTTTTTTTTTTTTTTTTTTACTAGACTTCACTCAGGTGTATTATTGATGCTCTCATTGATACTATGTTTGTTTCTGAAGTGTGTGTGTGTGTGTGTGTGTGTGTGTGTGTGTGTGTGTGTGTGTGTGTGTGTGTGTGTGTGTGTGTGTGTGTGTGTGTGTGTGTGTGTGTGTGTGTGTGTGAGATATAGAGAGAGAGGGGGGTGAGAGAGATGAGGAAGGGGCAAAAGAGAAAAAGAGCTGGGAGAGTGTGTGTGTGAGGGAGAGAGGGGGGTGTGTGATTAATCAGCCCTTGTGTGTGTGAATGTAACAAGTTCCTAACGTTTTCTTTCCCCTATTATTTCATGCACACTTTATTCATTGTTTTAAATTATTATTTTCTTTTAAGTTATTTTGTGCATCACTCTGTTTTGAATTTGATGCAAATTTGCAATGCATGAGGGTCATCCTTTTGTGTTAAATGGCTGCACAAAGCAAGCATTTGTTGACTCGCATGTTGATAAGAGTATTAAAACTTGGAAATTGAAAAAGATCTGTTTAAGGTAAAAAAAAAAAGAATTAAAAAAAAAATTCGATTAATTTGCGATTAATCGCGAGTTAACTATGGACAATCATGCGATTAATCGAGTTAAATATTTTAATTGTTTGACAGCACTAATATATATATATATATACACACTAGGGGTGTAACAATGCATCGATCCTAAGATCGAATCGTGGTCAAATTAATATTGAATTGTTGCCTGAAGAATCGTAATCGAATCGTTGTGGGGTCAAATATTTACACCCCTATTATTGACCTATAGTCCATTTCATGCCGAGTGAATCAGTTCCCCCAGCCACATTTGTGTATTACATTTTTTGGGGGGAATTAACTGATCAAAAATGTATCGAATCGTGGTCAAATGACGAGATTTCATGATGCATGATTAAATCGTTGCCTGAAGAATCGAATCAAATCGTTGTGGGGTTGAATCGTTACACCCCTAATACACACACAGAGTACCCGGCTTTGCCCATGGTCTAGTGTGTGTGTGTGTGGTACCCACTAACTGGGCCTGTTGCGTCAGGAGCAGGCAGAACAAGTTGCCACTGTGCTTCAGAATTAGCCATGGGTCACAGATGGCATATGGGTTACTTAAAGGGGAACACACCACCCACAGTAGGAATGCCATGTTGTGTCCACGGTCTGGGAATGTTCAATGTGAACACGGCTACTCTCTCCCAAAGCCATAAAGCAGAGGATTAAGAATCAAACTTGTGATGTTGTCCACAGGGTATAAAGGTCTGAAGCTGCTCCATTGTGGACGGAACGGCAGCGTGTGGTCTTGTGGACCCACAGGATGCCCCATTATCTCTTTCTTCATACCCAAATTAGTTTTATTCTCTCGGGTGTTCTCGGTTCTGCAACGGACGCATAGATACTCTTGAATGTTCCCCCGGCATCCCCCCTCTGCGTCGACTTGAGATATCTGTAAAATGACCCCAAGACCAAGTGGATGAAACCTATTGATTTGTGACTCAATGGTGAACGCCCCCCCCCCCTTTCCAGGAGGTGCTGTATAGCAGTTGTAATGGTGATCTGAAGGTTGCCGGTTCAATTTCGGCTCATTCCGGCAGCGTATCTGATGAGCAGATTGATGCCTTTGTATGTTTGCCTCTGCAGTCTGTGAGTGAATGGGAGGATGAGGCAAAGTGTAAAGGGCTTTGGATAAAACTTACAAGTGCTATATCCCTTAGATCTAGTCAATTTACCATCTCCTAACCCAGGGACCAACATCTATAAATGTTTCTAAGTAGTTGATAAGCCAAATCACTGTCACATCCAATACAAATTTGGATAAATGCATGGTCGATCGAAAATTCTGTTATTTACACAAAAATCAACAGCTTATCCGACCATTTGAAACCCGTTGTCTCTCTCTGCTCTCTGTGATGTCATACTAATGGTATCAATATGTCGCCATCATTGACTTTAGTTGATATGCTTAACTTAGTGATGCACGATATATCGGCCGCCGATATAATATCGGCCGATATGGCCGTTTTTTTACACATCGGTATCGGTCCGATATCAAGATAGGGCCGATATTATAAAAAAAATAAAAAAATAAAAACTTTTTTTTTTATATATATATATATTCTTTTTTTTATATATTTTTTTTCTTCTTTTTACATGTTTTGGTCTTAAATAGTTTCAAAATATCAGTCATTTCTGAAAATAAGTTACAAAGGTAAAAAAAAAAATGCGTTTTGGAAAATAGCTCTTTATTTGATTATCATAAAAAAGTGTTTTCTATACAGAGATATCGACATCGGTAAATATCGGTATCGGCCAGAACAGTAATATTAATATCGGTTATCGGTATCGGCCACAATTTTCACATCGGTGCATCCAGGGCACAAAATTAACTTTTTGACTCACCGGCCAGTGGCGGGTAAATGGGAAGAATCTACCCGCCAAGCATATTTATTACCTGCCAACTTTTTTTTGATTACAAAAATAATAATAATTATTTTATACAATTTTTTTTTAATAAAATATATATATTATATAATCATACTTGTAGTTGTATTATCTGCGAGACATCGCCACCTCGCTGTCTGCAAACAGCTCCACTGTCTGTGTGTATACTCGAGTGGCCTCCAGCTCCAGCAAGGATTCTCCGGCGCTGCACCTGGACCCTAAACTCTACATTCAGCATGAAAGGATTCTCCTGCGCTCCAGCTGGACCCTATTCAGCAGCCCTCATGCGATGTAAGCCAGGGGCTCGAATACGCATGTTGTAGGACATTGATGTCAGGAGCTATCTGTAGCTACTGCTGGATGGCGTTGGGACAACGCCTCTGAACTATTTAGTTTACTGGGACATTTCGTAGTGACTAGTGAGGGAGCTAACGTGGGCTAACATGAGCTACCTAGCCAACGGAGGTATTATGCACTGGACACTTGCTGGAGCAGTTGTTGATGTCGGGAGCTATCAGTAGCTAGCCGGCTGGATAACGTTACTCAATGCCTCATGTATTAAACTAAAAGTGAATAGTTGACTGGGTCATTTTGTAACAGTAGCTAACATTAGCTCATGGAGGTCCCTCTGACTAGACTAACGTCAGTCACGGTGACTGTCCGAGGCAATAGCCTCTGTTTACATGCAGCAGCATACAGAAACGGGTGCGGGAGGGGTAGGAGCAGCAATGCGCTGAGACAGCGAGTGAGAACTCTGCTCAGAATTGGATCATGATTTTCGGTTTTCACATGACTATTTGATTGCCCGCCACACGGCGGGCAGACCTCTCAGTGGGAGGCGCCAAATGTAAAAACTGAGCGCCAATGGCGGGTGGCGGGCTCTAGTTTCGCCCCCTGGGTGCATCACTAGCTTAACTGTATGATCCCCAATAAAAAATTGGGAAACGTGCATGGTAAACAGGAAGTGATGCGTTACTTGTAAAGGCTTTATCCACTTTGCGCCAAATATGTTGCGTACAACGGTGTAATGCGAGGTAGGGCCACCATTGTTTTCGTGATGCATGAGACGTGGATTCATGCACGGACCGTTGAGACTGACGTTCTCCTGTCGTCCACATCTACAATGTAGAGAGTGAATTGGATGTAATGGCTAAGTGTGGATGTTGTTGTTGCTGAACTCTACTGAGTGCATTCTCCTAGTTGTCCATGGAGCCCTTCTGACTTAACACCCAGTGGCATCGCAAATTAACAGTTTTATGATTTTTTATCTCGGACCCGTCTGTCTTTGATCACAGGAATGATGTTCACATTCTTAAATTGGGAGCAGTTTCCTCGTTTTTAAAGTAACACTGGCTATAGCCTACATTCCCTGACAAAAGTGTGTTTACCCTTGGGAGTAGTAACAATGCGTGTTACGCTGTTTTATCTAGCTGGTTGTCTTGTAAGTAAACATTGTTTATTTACAATGGTCTTAGTTCAGAGTAGTTTTGTCTGGAGATATGTTTTTAAGTCCTGGTAGTTAAGCTATGGGTGGGACCCGGCCATTTGGCCATGGAAAAACATCCCAAAACAAACACTGTTTTGTCACACACGATTCAGAAGGATGCCCCAGCCATTTAGTTTCTGTTAATTCACACTTTCTTTAAAAAAAAAACTTCCAGCCACATCCAACGGCCTGTGTTTTTTGGGTCACAAAATCTCATATCTTGGGTCGGGTATATTTAGAACTCTCCCAAGAGTTCTACGTCTCCTCTGCGCAGCATGTAGTTTGGGTCCATGTCCCCCGTGTGCAGGCTGTGGTCTCTGGCCCTCGGAGCAGCCTGCAGTTTGGGTCCATGTCCCCCGTGTGCAGGCTGTGGTCTCTGGCCCTCGGAGCAGCCTGCAGTTTGGGTCCATGTCCCCCGTGTGCAGGCTGTGGTCTCTGGCCCTCGGAGCAGCCTGCAGTTTGGGTCCATGTCCCCCGTGTGCAGGCTGTGGTCTCTGGCCCTCGGAGCAGCCTGCAGTTTGGGTCCATGTCCCCCGTGTGCAGGCTGTGGTCTCTGCCTGGCCCTCGGAGCAGCCTGCAGTTTGGGTCCATGTCCCCCGTGTGCAGGCTGTGGTCTCTGGCCCTCGGAGCAGCCTGCAGTTTGGGTCCATGTCCCCCGTGTGCAGGCTGTGGTCTCTGGCCCTCGGAGCAGCCTGCAGTTTGGGTCCATGTCCCCCGTGTGCAGGCTGTGGTCTCTGGCCCTCGGAGCAGCCTGCAGTTTGGGTCCATGTCCCCCGTGTGCAGGCTGTGGTCTCTGGCCCTCGGAGCAGCCTGCAGTTTGGGTCCATGTCCCCCGTGTGCAGGCTGTGGTCTCTGGCCCTCGGAGCAGCCTGCAGTTTGGGTCCATGTCCCCCGTGTGCAGGCTGTGGTCTCTGGGCCTCGGGAGCAGGGCGGCGGGTCGGCCCAGCGACTAGAGGACCTCCAGTGGGTGCAGCCGGGTGTGTGTGTGAAGGGGGGGTAAAGTCAACTGATCGACACGTCACTTGAAATAACTGGCTGCTGACCTTGCCGCTATGCCCATACTTGGCACTCCCTACATCCCACAGCCCCTCCCCCACTTCCTGCTACCAACACGCGCTGTCCTTCCTGAGAGGGAGGGGAGAGTCGGGTAGGATCTGACTTTGGGATAGGATTTGTAGTTTTTGCTTGTTACTTTGTAACACTGATTTAGAAAAGTGCCATATATAAATCAGTTTATTTTTTAAAAAGTTTTACTATTCAAAGCGAGTCTTAAGTCCAGTGTTTGGAAGTGGGAGGTTTGTCACTCCAGGAGATTTTAAGCGGCGGACTTAACGGGGGCTTCGTCACGGAGAAGTTTTCAACGTACTCGCAGGCTCAGATTGATATTCCAGTGGGGTTTTTGCATTTTCAAACAGTGTTATCGGATCAGTCAAAACCTTTTGATTTGCATATACATTCAGGGACTGAACTGCTGTTACCGGAGCTACAGTACCTGGGCGTGCTTAGGCCCTTGTTACACACACTGTTTTTGTGCTCGTTTTTATACGTTTTTGAATACGTTTGCTGTCCCTATTAGATTTGGCAGGAAACGTTGTGGCCCTACTGAAAACGCTAAATTGTGTTTCCGTTTTGGAATAGCACCAAAAACTCGCCGACAACATGTCGTGTAATCTGCGCGGAGCCGTTGTTGCTCAACGCCCATGCGCAGTAGATACCATCTGCGTGCCCTTCCGGTGACAACAGAGCTGTCCCAAATAGCTGCAGCTACCATGTGTTGTCAAGTTATTGTTATAAGGACCCCAGTCCAAGCTAAAACAGTCTGCATTCCCTTAACAATTGTTTGTATTGAGCCGTATTGTATTGTACCCATTATGCAATATGTTAAATAAAGTTTACATCCATTCATTCTGCTAGCATTACCGATTGCATGAGCACTGCAGCTGGCTAACGTGAGCTAGCGTTAGCTATCAGACCCTGTTAGCTCAAGCTCCTCTTTCAATCTTAACAAGCATTAAACAAAATGGCCCAGTCATCTATTCACCTTTGTTTAATACACACAGCGTTGTCTCTAATGTTATCTAGCTACTGATAGCTCCCGATATCATCAGTTTGGTGCTGGCTGGTTAACGTGAGCTAGCGTTAGCTTCTAGCCACAATGCTATACTGTTATACTGGCATATTCCATTCACGTTAGCATGTAGCTAACAATGTAGCTAACAACATCGCCGATCCTTTTTGAGACTAAACTATCCGCTCTTGGTGGTCACTTGTGTTGATGTTAGTTTTGTTTCATCAACAAATGAGAGGCAGAACACACAGTGAATGTATCCGTTTTGTTTATTGCACTTTTATTACACTTTGCTGAAAAATAAGTGCTTGGGTAAATATACATTTAAAGATGGTGGCGCCTTGTTGACATTTTCTTTGCAGGAAGTGTATTGGCACATTCAAGTTCTGATTGATTGAAAATTGCCTTCATGTTCGCCACCTACTGCCACCTACTGCTTTGGCAGTGTACTACATCACTGTGCTCAGGTTGCAAAACGTATGTCTCACTCGGCTACCGCTACGTTGCGACCTGGAAAAGCGAAACACATCTGAAAACGAAACGAAAGTGTAACCGCAGCCTTAGACTGCAGTAGTCCCTCCCTGGGAAGTGTTCTCGTTTGTAGTCTAGTGCTGCACGATTCTTGCTCAAATGTGAATCACGATTTATTTCTCCCTAAGAATTGAGATGACGATTCTCTCACCGGATTCTTATTTTTTCAAATAATTGATTGCACTCTTTCTTAAACGGACAACATAACGTATATCAAAGTGCTTGACTTAAACTTAAACATAACATATGAAAGTGCTTGACTTAAACATAAAAGTCCCTTGTAACATACAAAACAACTAGTCCGAATAGTCGTCATTTAAAAAAGTTAAGTAAAAATAAAAAACAAATTATATTTATGAGATTGCATAGGTCTATGAATCGAGATCATGATTATTTTTTTTTATTATTAATCGTGCACCCCACTGCAGTCCTTCCCTGTGAAGTGTTCTCGTTTGGACTGCAGTCCTTCCCTGGGAAATGTTCTCGTTTGGACTGCAGTCCTTCCCTGGGAAAGGGTTCTCGTTTTGACCCGCGTAGTAGCAGCTGTTCACAACGGCAAACTAAACACTCGCTGGAATAAACTAAACACACAGGATAATGAGTCCTGGGCGCCGTCTCCTGCTCCCCCCAAATGTTTACACCGGTCTCTGTGACACCTTTCCCCTACAAGCTTATCTCTCTGTTCAGAGCCAGTTTGTGGAACAGGACCGACAGGTGCAGTCAAGAGTTTCCCCCGCTGGCCAGACTACTCCATGTAGGAAAAAAAATAAAAGAAAAGGCTACGACTTTTGAGTCGGTACAGGCTGCCTGCCGGGAGCTTCTGCTTCACTCGCTGCGAGCTAGGAATTCTTCAGCTGGGTGTGGGTGTACTTTACTACATTAACCCTTGTGTGGCGTTTCCAATGTTTACTAAAAAAGTCTTATTATTAATATGAATGAGACTCATTAGCCGTGGCAAAAGAGAACTTGTGAACAATATAGAAACACATTTTCATTGAGCGCACACTGTGTACCCCCTACACGCATGTATATTAAACATGTAGGTTCACTGGACCCCAAAGTGAGGAAATTGTAGATAAAAACAAGTAAATATGGTAAACTAAACAAAGGTTCACCGTCTGCCTCCACCTTGTTTATATTTTTCAAGATAAACATGATTTATTACATTCATGTCTTGATTATAATGGAATTTCTTTTCACACATTATCACAAAATGAACAGCACTTTTATTGATAAATGTGATCTTGCAGAGGTAAATCAGGAAATGGTAACCATAGGCTATATACTGCTAAAGTTAACATTACGTTATGCAAATTGTTTTAAAATCCCAGTAATGTTATGACTCCACCAGACCCACAGACATTGGGCGAGTAACAAAAAAACACGAGGGTCAAAGTTCTGATGAAACTACTACAGGATATCTTGGAATTGAGTTTTATTTGAAATGGATTACATTCTCAACACACACCCTCTGACGTCAACTAGCTTTGTTCCGACGCCGGCGAGCGCCACCGGCCGCTGTGTTCGCACCGCAATGTCACCGAGACTTATCTCGGCCTGGAAGTTGGCGACCGATCGTCGGAAAAACAAGCCTGACGTGGTTCTGTGTGAAACATCACATTAATCAGGATGTAAATTCTGTGCAAATCCCGTGAGCGGCTGGGAGCTCACGGCAGCCTGTTTGCTACCGGTCACTCCACCCACCTCTGCTGGAGCTCGACAACAACTAATCCCTGCTTTTTTAATAGCGTGTTCTGTTCTGTGACTGTTCGCACGTCGCTGCCTGAGCTTTTGGTGTTTTGTTGCAGACAGTGACCCTGTGATCCCCAGGGGTTTTAAGAAAATATAAAAATTTGTTAAAAAATAGCCCCACCCTTGTTGACTAATTGACACATTTTGGCCTTCGTGTCACGCTCGGGTTGGGTTTTCTTTCCACCCGGTTCAAGAAGCCATGTAACTACTGTCAGTAGTCCTGGGAATCCACACGTTCGTCTTTCCCACATCATGTGTTCTTTACCACAGATGTGCTCGTCATTCTTTCAGGAAATAACTACTTTTACATGGAAAGATGAATGTGACTCTTAGTTGAGTTGACTATGACCAAACTGATTGAATTGGTGAGTGGATTAACCCTTTCACTACCACACTACGAAATGGTTAACCCTTTCACTGCCACACGACAAATGGTTAACCCTTTCACAACCACACTACAGAAGGTTAATAACCCTTTCACGACCCCACTACAGACGGTTAACTGTCTGTAGTGGGGTAGTGAAAGGTTAACTTTCTATAGTGTGGTAGTGAAAGTTAAACTGTCTGTAGTGTGGTAGTGAAAGGGTTAAGGGACAGCTCTTACAGACATACAGAACCCAGAAAAGAAAAAGAAAAAAGAAAGTACCTTCAATTCAGTGTATGGAAATTATACACTCCTTCTCTTCCAAGTGTCCCTTTTTATTACCATAACGTTTAAGGCTCATTTTCACCATTTAGGCCTATACCCTTGTGAAAAAGTATCATGGTATTTTCTAACTGACGTTACCTTTTTCGTAACTAATAAAATTAGTAAAAGCCAAGTCTCTATCTATAATCGGAGCTCTGTAGTAGTGTGAATACATTTTAATGCATGTAGAATTGAAAATTTAAATCTGAACGTGTGTATTAGAGGTGCTGTGAGTTTGGGAATCTCACGACTATTTCCATTCTAAGTCACGACTCTATTCTATTCTGTTCATAATCTATTCTCGGGTTTATTTTCCCATTTGACTGCAGCAGTTTAATGGGTCTCAAAGGAGGACATCGCACAAAAAAATAGATTTGACTAAAACAATTCAATGGATATTCCCCCCCACACCTGTGTTATCGTTACACCCTTCCTTGTACCATGTTCCTCTTTAAGCCCTTTTCTAACCGCCTTCCCGCCCGCGTTCCTCCCCACAGCGCGAGTGTATCTCAGTCCACGTGGGCCAGGCGGGCGTCCAGATGGGCAACACCTGCTGGGAGCTCTACTGCCTGGAACACGGGATCCAGCCCGACGGCCAAATGCCCGCCGACAAGCCGCGCCACGACGACTCCTTCACCACCTTCTTCAGCAATACCGGCGCCGGGAAGTACGTGCCCAGGGCCATCTTCGTGGACCTGGAGCCCACCGTCATCGGTGAGTTCTGAGTGCCAGGGTTCCGTGGGGGGGGGGGGGGTTAGGAGGGGTTCTGGTGAGTTCTGAGCGCCAGGGTTCGGTTGGGTGGGGGGGTTAGGAGGGGTTCTGGTGAGTTCTGAGTGCCAGGGTTCCGTGGGGGGGGGGGGTTTAGGAGGGGTTCTGGTGAGTTCTGAGCGCCAGGGTTCCGTGGGGGGGGGGGGTTAGGAGGGGTTCTGGTGAGTTCTGAGCGCCAGGGTTCGGTGGGGTGGGGGGGGGGTTAGGAGGGGTTCTGGTGAGTTCTGAGTGCCAGGGTTCCATGGGGGGGGGGGGGTTAGGAGGGGTTCTGGGGATCCAGGCGGTACCGTTTTGCTTTGCGGTGTATGGCGTCGCATGGAATAGAAGTACTTTATTGATCCCGAGGGAAATGCAGCACTACAGATTGCTCACAATAAACATTTAGGTAGTCAAAAATAAGAATAAAAGTACAGTGGAGACATGGAGAATTGAGAGCGGAACATTCTGTTCAGTCCTGTTTTTGTAAAACCGTTAAAAAAATATCAAAGATGCATCATATGTAAATATTGAGCAATGAACATGAGCCAATAAGTTTTATTTGATCACGAATAGATATATATCTTTTTGACATTGTAACCTTGCTTTCTATTCTCTCTCTCTCTCTCAGATGAGGTGCGCACAGGTTCCTACCGACAGCTGTTCCACCCGGAGCAGCTAATCTCAGGGAAGGAGGACGCCGCCAACAACTACGCCCGTGGACACTACACCATCGGCAAGGAGATCATCGACTCTGTGCTGGACAGGATCCGCAAACTGGTGAGAGACGTAGACGCTGCACCGTTGAATTATTATTATAACTTTTTTTTTTTCCTTTATTTACTCAGGGTAGGTTCGCTGAGCACAGATGCTCTTTTTCAGCTACGCCCTGCTTCACATTCACACAGTTCCATTCACACCTGGGAGCTGCCCAGTACAACCACAGTCTGACACCGTTGGCCACTGAGCAACTCCACTGGAGCAGTTGGGGGTTAAGTGCCTTTTGCTCAAGGGCACTTCAGCAGTTGGTGTTAAGGGTATGGGAGAGAGTTATTAATTCACTTCCCCAGCCCAGATTTTTCCTGCCGGATCGGGGGATCGAACCGGCGACCTTCCGGTCACAAACCCGCTCCTCTAACCTTTAGGCCACTGCTGCCCCAGAATTATCATCCTCAACGGTTGTCGACTATCGGGCTCAATTTGTTTTTTGGTGACTTTTCCACTAGGAGTGTGGTAAATGCGGCCGCTGATTTTGGGCAACATTTTTAGATTTCTTATTGTATCTCGATGGTACTAAAAGAAAAAAAAGCAGTTTGACACAAATGTTTTATTAAAGTAATTCCGGTAAGGGGCAGGACGACATCCAATCAAACAACCAAGTCAAATGATTGGAATGAGCGAGCTGTCTAACACATCGTACACACCTTCTGCTGACACATAGCTGCCTGCTGCTGACACATAGCTGCCTGCTGCTGACACATAGCTGCCTGCTGTGGCTTTGGAGGCATCCTGATGTGTTGTGATTGTAAAGGGCGTTAAAATTCAGTTTTAAGGATTTGAAAATATCTGTTCTGCCCAAAATCAACGGCTGCCTATTGCTCCTTCAATACAAAGTGCCAAGTGAACAATGGGTTAACTCTTATCAAGGCCTCTTCTTTATAGAAGAGTTTCAGAGGATTTGAACCTGCATGGCTGAGGAATGTTGTGAGCCCAATAAACACCTGATACAACATGACTAACTGAAGGCATGTCTGAAGAGGGCGTGGAGGGACCGGTCCACCGGCCTCATAAAACCAGTGCAGTGGTTCCATACATTAATTCATTTGTGCATAGATATAATGATTCTAAATGATTTTACTATTTAAAATGGGTCAAATCGTATTTCATTGCAAAGATGCATGCAGCACATTATTAGCAGCCCCTACTAGTGTTGTCAAAAATATCGAAGTATCGATACATATCGATACTGAATATTTAAAACGGCTTCGATACTCATTTCCCGAAATACCGATACTTTTTGCAGTATCGGTACCAGCTGGCGAGTGTTCTACAGCAAGTTGTTGACGCGCTGTTTGTTCAGAGCACGCTTGCCCCTCCGGCTGCTCCGAGTCCAGCCCTCCCCCTCACAGAGTCACAGAGCCGTCTTCAGTTAGTAAACAAACATTTTAGCAGTGCCAGCGCGGATCTCCATAAATAAATGAAAGAGGTTTGTGACAGCTGCTCTTTCAACGTCACTGTGACTGAAGCATTAAACCATTAACTCTAGTTTAATACATGATACGTTGTCTACTGATGGCGCATAATATCAACAGCTGATTCGTTGTAATGTTACAGCTACCAGCTAACGTTAGCTACTGCTAGCAGTTAGCTCCGTTAGCTTAGCTGGCCACCGTTATAAATACTGCATGGAAACGGAGTAACGTTAACGTTTAAACGTTATGTCGAGGTCATACAATACTACAGTCGACATAAGGTTAACGTTACCCCGTTTCCATCAAGTGTTTAAATAGCAGCAATCTTGTTGAAAATGTAACGTTACTAAAATGGTCAGAGCATAGCCTCTCTATCTCTATCTCTCTCTCTCTCTCTCTCTATCTACCGCTACCTCTCTCTCTCTCTCTCCCTCTCTCTCTCTGTCTCTCTCTCTATCTACCGCTACCTCTCTGTCTCTCTCTCGATCTACCGCTACCTCTCTCTCTCGCTCGCTCGCTCTCGTTATCTTTAAATAAAAATCGAAACTGTTACTAACTGTAATACAAACAGTTCAGTTTGTCAGGTACATGCAACACAGATTACAGTGTTTACATCTGTCTGCTTGAGAAAATACCATGTTCTGCATTTGCAATAAAAATTATTGAAGTGAGATGAACAGTTATTTTTAAATGTGTGATCTAAAGATAAACAAAGGGTTTTAAAAGTGTTATATTTATCTTCTCTTATAGTACCAGAGAGAAGCTGAGGAGAATCAACCAGCAACAAAAGCTAAATTTGTTTAAAAAAATATATATATATATATATATATTTATATATTTCTTTTTTTTTATATCGAAATGGTATCGAAGTATCGATACTTTTCAAGGTATCATATCGAAGTCGAAATTCCAGTATCGTGACAACACTAGCCCCTACTCTCTCTGTCTCTCGGTCTGTGTCTCTGTCTCTCTCTCCGACAGCCGCTCCCCTCGCCCGTGCAGTCGAGACGAGCACTGAAACGGATATGAGGGAAGCACAGAAACTTGGTGAAATTGGAAACTTAAAATGCATATTTAATAACTGGTTGAGTGCCATTTTTATGAAAGGGGGAACTCTCTTGTAAGGTAGAGCAGGTATATCTTACATTCTTATGGAAGAAGGAACTATCTTGTAAGGTAGAGCAGGTATATCTTACATTCTTATGGAAGAAGGAACTCTCTTGTAAGGTAGAGCAGGTATATCTTACATTCTTATGGAAGAAGGAACTCTTGTAAGGTAGAGCAGGTATATCTTACATTCTTATGGAAGAAGGAACTCTTGTAAGGTAGAGCAGGTATATCTTACATTCTTATGGAAGAAGGAACTCTTGTGTTGTAAGGTAGAGCAGGTATATCTTACATTCTTATGGAAGAAGGAACTCTTGTAAGGTAGAGCAGGTATATCTTACATTCTTATGGAAGAAGGAACTCTTGTGTTGTAAGGTAGAGCAGGTATATCTTACATTTCTGAGTTGGTTAGTAGTCGTCTTCCTGCTTCCATTGGTTTTATGAGGTAATGTTACAGGCAGAGCAGCAGTGACGCTGACAGCCCTGTGTAGCGTTTAATCAGAGTAGCCATTACAGCAATTCTTTTTTTAAACGGGTCAGTCCCATTGAGACACAATGATCTCTTTTCCAAGGGAAGCCTGGCCAAGGAGGCGGCTTAAAACATCGAATTTCGACAGTTAAAACAGACTATGCAAAATTACACAGTAAAACAATACCAAATCGACAACAGATAGACGAGATACAATCTGGCCAAAGTTATAGAGTTGAATAATGAGGCCTTTCATATAAAGCAGGAGCAAGAACCATATGAATGAGGCTGATTCCAAGTTACTTGCAAGGTTTTTAAATGTTCTAAGAGAAATGAGCTCCTTCGGGTCCAGAGTGCTCTGCAGTGAGCTCCAGGCAGCGGGTGCAAAGTGCATGAAGGAGGAGTGCTTGCCGAATGCAGTGCAAACGTTGGCGATATGTAGCTGATAACGTTGGAACGTAAGGTGTAAGTAGTATTGATGACTGTAGGGTTTAGTCAGAGTAGCCATTACAGTATTTTTTTTTTTTTAACCAGGTCAGTCCCATTGAGTCATCTACATAGTATTGGTGATGGTAGCGTTTAATCAGAGTAGGGATTACAGGTTTTGTTTCTGTTATGTAATGCTATACATGTCTTTAGTGTGTTGTGTTCGTTGGTCTCTGAGGATAATGACCCTCTCGTCTCTCTCTCTCTCTCTCTCTCTCTCCAGGCAGACCAGTGCACAGGCCTCCAGGGCTTCCTGATAATGACCCTCTCGTCTCTCTCTCTCTCTCTCCAGGCAGACCAGTGCACAGGCCTCCAGGGCTTCCTGATAATGACCCTCTCATCTCTCTCTCTCTCTCTCTCTCTCCAGGCAGACCAGTGCACAGGCCTCCAGGGCTTCCTGATAATGACCCTCTCGTCTCTCTCTCTCTCTCTCCAGGCAGACCAGTGCACAGGCCTCCAGGGCTTCCTGATAATGACCCTCTCATCTCTCTCTCTCTCTCTCTCTCTCTCTCTCTCTCTCTCTCTCTCTCTCTCTCTCTCTCAGGCAGACCAGTGCACGGGCCTCCAAGGCTTCCTGATAATGACCCTCTCGTGTCTCTCTCTCTCCAGGCAGACCAGTGCACGGGCCTCCAAGGCTTCCTGATAATGACCCTCTCGTGTCTCTCTCTCTCCAGGCAGACCAGTGCACGGGCCTCCAAGGCTTCCTGATAATGACCCTCTCGTGTCTCTCTCTCTCCAGGCAGACCAGTGCACAGGCCTCCAGGGCTTCCTGATAATGACCCTCTTGTCTCTCTCTCTCTCTCCAGGCAGACCAGTGTACAGGCCTCCAGGGCTTCCTGATAATGACCCTCTCGTGTCTATCTCTCTCTCTCTCCAGGCAGACCAGTGCACAGGCCTCCAGGGCTTCCTCGTCTTCCACAGCTTCGGCGGCGGCACCGGCTCCGGGTTCACCTCCCTGCTCATGGAGCGCCTCTCTGTCGACTTTGGCAAGAAGTCCAAGCTGGAGTTCGCCATCTACCCCGCCCCTCAGGTGTCCACGGCCGTGGTGGAGCCCTACAACTCCATCCTGACCACGCACACCACGCTGGAGCACTCCGACTGCGCCTTCATGGTCGACAACGAGGCCATCTACGACATCTGCCGCCGGAACCTGGACATCGACCGTCCGAGCTACACCAACCTCAACCGCCTCATCAGCCAGATCGTCTCCTCCATCACGGCCTCGCTGCGCTTCGACGGCGCCCTGAACGTGGACCTGACTGAGTTCCAGACCAACCTGGTGCCCTACCCGCGCATCCACTTCCCCCTGGCCACGTACGCGCCCGTCATCTCGGCCGAGAAGGCCTACCACGAGCAGCTCTCCGTGGCCGAGATCACTAACGCCTGCTTCGAGCCGGCCAACCAGATGGTGAAGTGCGACCCGCGGCACGGCAAGTACATGGCCTGCTGCCTGCTGTACCGCGGCGACGTGGTGCCCAAGGACGTCAACGTGGCCATCGGCAACATCAAGACCAAGAGGAGCATCCAGTTCGTGGACTGGTGCCCCACCGGCTTCAAGGTGGGCATCAACTACCAGCCGCCCACCGTGGTCCCCGGCGGAGACCTGGCCAAGGTCCAGAGGGCCGTCTGCATGTTGAGCAACACCACGGCCATCGCCGAGGCCTGGGCGCGGCTCGACCACAAGTTCGACCTGATGTACGCCAAGAGGGCCTTCGTCCACTGGTACGTGGGAGAGGGCATGGAGGAGGGGGAGTTCTCCGAGGCCAGGGAAGACATGGCCGCCCTGGAGAAAGATTACGAAGAGGTGGGCATCGACTCGTTCGAGGAGGATGAGGAGGGGGATGAGTATTAGGAAGAGCGTGTCGTGAGAAGGGGTAGAGAGACATCACACAGATATCAGAGAGAGAGGGGGGGTGGGGGGGGCTGCGCGTCTTTGACCAGCGCAGAAGAAAGGACTGTCGTCTCTCTGGATCATCTTGTTCCATGTGGTGTTTATCTACCAAAAGTTATGTTTTCACTGCCGTATTTTTTTACCAAGACGCTAACCTTGGCCTTGATGGAAAAAGAAATAGCTGGATGTCTTGTTGATTGTTGACGAGTCTTATGTCATGAAAACACTTATGTTACTGCTGAGCAAAAAATGCAGGCAAGCAATCTCCACCCTACGGTGTGTGTGTGGTCTTACTGAGAAAACTCTAAGCTACACAACGGAATCCTTGGATTCCCCAACGGGTGCCTTTCCCTTCATGTTTTTCTAGTGGTACATATTTAATTGCAAGTTTTATTAAATTGTTCTGTTATCGGATGTGATTTAATGATGTACCTCTTTAAATAAAGTTGTTTTTAAGTGTTTTCCTTGTTTCTATGTCAAAGCCTTTACTATATATAAATACTTCAGAGAGACAAGAAGATAAAATGCCAATTTCCTCTCTCCATTCAGTAGAAAGCTATCCATCTTCTTGTCTCTCTCTGGAGAAGACTGTAAGCTAATTTCCCAAAATGTTGGCGTGTTCTTTAAGTCTACGTGTGACGTATAATCATGTCCGCGGCCAAACGCTCTGCTTCAGACGGAGATACTAGGAGCACATACCCCAACCGTTTATTATGACTGATCTATTAAAACAAGGGACATAGCAGTGAGGCGTGTTGAAAAGACCAGAGCCTCGGCCGACGCAGGGAGCTTGGCCCCGGAAACCGTTTAATGGAAGGTCGATACGTCATGACTTGACGACTGCATAGGGCCAGCGCTGATGTAATTTCCTGTTCGCTAAAAGAGGTCATTATAAGTAATTGTTTATTTTAATGTGAATGCATAAACGGCCCCCTTCCGGAAGATGCATTCCTGGCCATTTGAAGGGGCGAGTTCTTGATACAAGTCACTATTTTGATGCACGTGAGTGACAAGTTACGAATAAATGTCTTAAGCCAAATGAAGGAAAATTCTGATTTATACCTAGTAAAATATATGGTGGCTGTATTGGAGTTAATGCAAAGAGCTTAACATGGCGGCTTTAAGTCTAATGTCAACAACACTACACACAAGTGCGCTCTCTGTCTCTCAAACACGTCATGCTAGAAAATATTTCAAGTTTATTTAAGCCATGAAATAACACATTAATCCCCTACAATGCAGTTTATATAAGTCTTACCATTTAAATTCGACATGCATAATATACATGGTTTAACAAGGTTTTATGTTTATTTAAGTCCACGCACATGGCCTGGATACTTATTAGGACGGAAACTGAACAGGGTCTTGCATATGCCCCTGAAGCCTGATGAGACATGTTATTAATAATAAACAATATGTCCACATTAACCGACTTGAAGGTTATATAATATATTCCTTTATTGATCCCCTTGGGGAAATTCGGTCATCATAGCAGGAGGGGGAGGTACATGGTAATAGAATACATAATACAGGCAATACAATAGTACAGTAGAAAAATAAAATAGGCAGTGTAAACAATAACAATTTATTAATACGCATATGACCAACTAAACAGTGTAATCAAAGGTTCAGATGAGGATCTGTATGCATTATCACTTATATTATGTGTCAAGTTATTTTGGTTAATTTAACAAAATGATTGGATCCAAGTAAAGGGGAGTCTGGTGTTTGTGCTTGTGAGCATGCGCAGTTGCCGCAGGCCGCCTTGTAAATGGCAACGGTGCTCAGTCTCGGGTAGGACACTGTCAGGATCACATCCGCCCGTTGGTGAGTGCAAACGGCTAAGCTGCTAAGTTGGCTGAATGAATGAATGAAAACTTTATTTAACAGATTGCAGAATGGGTACAATACAGTACGGCTCAATACACACAATTGTTAAGGGCATGCAGACCAGAGAAAGACGTTTGTCTTGTTTACATCAGGGTCCCCCATTTTTTATTCATAGTGACATGAATGACAGGGGTTATAGCATGCGGGTTAAGTGATCATTATATGATATTCTGTACCCACAAAAAGCGAAAACAAAAGGCTGGCTGTCACAAAACTCACATCTAGAGACCTCAAAACCTACTCTAGCTCGGCCTTTAACCTTGAACTAGAGAGCCTGGACTGGTCAGATGAGCTCAATGGTACACTGGTTGAAGAAACATGGCTTGGTTTCAAAACCAAATTTTCAACAACACTAAACAACATGGCCCCCCTAAGAACCACCAGGGTAAAAAATTGCGCTGAGCCGTGGATGCACACTGAAATACTGACCGCTATGAAAACCAGAGACAAAAAATTTTCTGAGTTTCGTAAGTCAGTCAAAGCTTACCAAAAGCACGAGCAGTGAACTCCAAGACCACGTGACTGAACTCAAACTAGAAAGAAACAGACTAAGAAATGACGTAAACTCCATGATCAAAACAGCAACAAAAATAATTCATCAATGACAAAACTGAGGAAAACAAAAACAAACCATGTGAACTTTGGAAATTACTCAATAATCAACTAGGCTACAGCATCGGCGTATTTAGACCACTATCAGTAGCAGTAGGGCACGTGCCCTACTGATGATCATCTGTGCCCCACTGATTAAAAAAAAGATTTTTTTTTCTTTTTTTCTTTTTTTACAAATGTTTTTTATTTCCCCTTTTTTAACATGATCAAATGATCATGTAACATGATCAAATAATTATTATAATATTTTTTACTTCACTTTGAAATATTATAGTGAAATATTTTGCAATGTTGTCGCATTTATCTTGTTGAAATCCTCCAACAGGCTCTTTTTTGTAAGTTGACTGGTTTGCACACCAATAATACAGTGCAATAATAGAATAGTAGAATAGATAGTAAAATTATGCAATAGAATGGCCAGAGTAAAATAGTGCTACAGTACAATCAACAGCGGGGTGTATTAGAAGGCTATGGTGAAGAGGTACGTTTTTAGCTTATTTCTGAAAATATTAAGAGATCTAGCTTCCCTAATGTCCATAGGTAGTGTGTTCCATAACTTTGGTGCATAGTTAGCAAAGGCTGCATCCCCGATTTTCTTTAGACTGTGGCTTGGAACCTTCAATAGTAGATGATCGCAATGTTTATACTTTGTATATAAGGAGGAGGACCTTGAAATCAATTCTAAATGTTACCGGAAGCCAGTGTAGGTTATTTACTTGTAACTTTGGGTTTGATCCAATGAGTAAGTTGCCCCATATTGCTCTGTAACATTTCTCTTTTTGTTATAGGACCGACTAGTAGGATTTCAGTTTTGCCCTCATTTAATTTTAGGAAGTTGTTCGTCATCCATTTGTTTATTGCTAAGAGACAGGCGGAAATGGAGTTTATAGCTGTGTGATAATTTGGTTCAGCCGAGATGTACAATTGTGTGTAATCTGCGTAACTATGGAAACATACATTGTGCTTTCTAATGATGTCTCCTCAATGTTCAATGTTCAATGCAATGTTCAATGCAAGTAAAGCACTTTAAACTTTAAGTATGACTAAATGCTTTCTTGACTATATATATAGTAACTGTTCCAAAATGCATAGATTTCTATGTATTTTAGGGGTTTGGGGGGCTAGCTCTTTTTAATATAAATGTCAGATTGTTTTATTTATTTCATAGATTTCTATGCATTTCAGGAGTTTGGGGGGCTGGCTCCCCCAAATAATTAAATAACATAACCCTAACCTAACCCTAAAACTGAAATAAAGTTTAAAAAAAATAGTTACAAAATCCACCCATTTTCGCCCACAAACCGGCCAAAACCGGCCAAATTTTTTGGTGCCCTTCTGTGCCCTACTGAAGTGCTGGGTCTAGATACGCCCCTGGGCTACAGTAAAAAACTTAAAACCAGATTCTCAAACATAAACATAAAGACGGACAACACGCTCATCACAGACAAGCTGGATGTAGCCAATTACTTAAACATTTTCTTCACAAACATAGCCACAACACTGGTAAACAAACTACCCTCCCACTCAGGGCATTATGGGGTAGAACACATAGTAGCATACTACAAGAACCTAGGGGTCCACAAAGACGACTTCAAACTGGAAATGGTAACAACAGATGAGGTACTCAAAATAATCTACGAATTCCAATCTGGCTTCAGAACATCCCACTCCACTGACACATGCCTTCTCTGTTTAAACGACAACATCAAACAAGAGGTGGACGCGGGCAAATACTGCGGCAATGTGCGGCATGGTCATGCTGGACCTACAAAAGGCCTTCGACACTGTCAATCACACCATTCTGATTGACAAGCTAAAAGCAATTGGTTTTGATAGTCTATCAGTGAGCTGGATGCAATCCTACCTGGAGGGGAGAGAACAGATGGTGGAGGTAAACTGTACCCTATCCCCCCCCCCCCTCACAGTGAGCTGTGGTGTTCCACAAGGAAGCATACTAGGACCGCTACTGTTCCTAATTTATGCAAATGACATCCTGTGACAAAATGGCATCCAATGTAATAAAAAAAGTCAACC
The DNA here is from genome assembly GCF_963971535.1 of Notolepis coatsorum. Classification (NCBI taxonomy): domain Eukaryota; kingdom Metazoa; phylum Chordata; class Actinopteri; order Aulopiformes; family Paralepididae; genus Notolepis; species Notolepis coatsorum. Next base: position 54,779,845 of record NC_140165.1, on the reverse strand, counting down.
AACGAACTTGATTCTTGTACCGGATCTCCTCACTGGTAAACAAGAATACCCTGAAGACTCTGGCAGGAGCACTCATTCAAGGGTACTACGACTATGCTTGCACCTCATGGTACCAAAGCACCTCAAATGCGCTAAAAACAAAATTACAAACATCTCAAAACTAACTGGTCAGACTACTGCTTGACCTTACTCCTAGAACCCACCTCACCCCTGCCCACTTTGACAACCTAGGATGGCTTAAAGTAGACGACAGAGTACAGCAACTTGCAATGGGCCTGGTCTACAAGATACACTACACGACCAAGGTACCCATGTACATGTCAAAATACTTCCCAAAGGTCAGTGAATACCACGATCACAACACCAGAGGGAGCTCCACAAATCATGTTAAACCCAGATTCGGCTCAAACAAGGGACTAAACACGTTTCGCAATTATGCCACATCAATGTGGAACACCCTACCCAAAGCTGTAAAGGAATGTGAATCACTACCCACTTTCAAAACCACTCTCAAAGAACACCTACGGGAGACTGCAATTCGAAACTGGCCCCTGTAAATGTCCTAACCCACCCCCCTCCAATGTACAGTAAATGATAAAGTATGGTTTTGTCAATATTCCAATGTACAGTTTTGCTTGTACAGTTTCCCCCACCCACCCACCCCTCCTAACAGAGGCACTGAAAGAGGATTTCACCCATCTAATGAACACACTAGACTACGTCCCACTCAATCAAGATATATGCATCAGTTAATACCGCGTTAACTTTGACAGCCTTAATCTGAATATTTGTAGGCATATAAAGGTTTCCTCATTACACAAACACTTAGTATGGATGGATTCTCCGCACAGTGATTCCAGGTGATTTATTGTACAGTGGTGATGGAGAATAATGTAGGAGGTATGTACGACGAGAGGAAAAATATCTCAAACCAGTCTCTTCAAAAGAACGAAACACAACTTAATGAACTGAAACTACACAAACCAGGCTATGCCGTGCGCCCTGCATGCTGTCAGTTGCTGGTCACATTAACAATGGGCCTCATTCATGAAGCGATATGAGAACAGATTTCGTTCTTAACTAGCATTTCCTCTTATTTTGTTCTTACCTGGGATTCAGCAATGTTTTCTTATAGTTGCTTTTCTCTCAGGCAAGAACAAATTCTAAGAGTGGTCGAGAGCACTCTTACACAGATAAGAAACTCTGAAGAAATAAGAAAACCTGACCTTCAACATCCACATAAAACACCTCTGCAAGACCTCATTTTATCACCTAAAAAATATATCAAAACTCCGTCCCACTCTAACCCTGTCAGACGCAGAGAAGCTTGTCCATGCCTTTATCTCCTCAAGACTTGACTACTGTAACGGACTCTTCATCAGGATTCCTGGCAAGAGCATCCAAAAACTGCAATACATCCAGAACAGCGCTGCCAGGATCCTGATGAGAGTCTGTAAACACGATCACATAACCCCCATCCTCCACTCACTACACTGGCTCCCCGTCTCATCCCGGATCAATTACAAAATCCTGATGCTCACCCATAACTGCATAAACGGACATGCACCCCTCTACCTTCAGGAACTCATCACTCCACAATCCTCCACCCGTACCCTCAGATCTGCAGGTAGCCTGCTCCTTCGGGTCCCCAATACCCGGCTCTGCACCCTGGGTGACCGAGCCTTCTGCACGCCTGTGGAACAGCCTCCCCATCCAGCTGAGGGCACCACAGAGCCTGGACTCTTTTAAAGCAGGCCTGAAAACCCATCTGTTTAAAAAGGCCTTTGACTGTTAGCTTTTTATTTTTATTTTCTTGTGCTGTTGTTTTTCATTTTCTGTTTATACTATGTTTTTAACTATGTTCTATTTTTATTCGGTATTTTATTTGTTTTACTAATAACTATTTTATTTATTTTTTTAACTGTTTTAAGCCTGTAGCACTTTGGGATCCCAGCGAACAAAAAGTGCAAATTAAATGTATTATTATTATTATTATTATTACTCAGATGAGAAACATTTCAAAAAGCCTACCATTAATAATAATAATACATCAGATTTATATGGCGCTTTTCCTAATGCTCAAAGACACCTTACAAAACAAACAATATAATACAATACAGTTTTAGTAGATAAAAAAAAAAAAAAAAAAAAAAATATATATATATATATATATATATATATATATATATATATATATATATATATATATATATATATATATATATATATATATATATATATATATATATATATATATATAATAAAGGTGAGAGAGGAAGGAGTTCATGGGTTGAAAGCAAACCATTGGTAAATTACCCCCAAATACCCCCAAATATGACTTTATAAACCCAGAACTTTTCAATAATAATAATAATAATAATTATAACTAATCTGAAATGGATTATTGCTGTTAGAACAGTTAGATGCTGGCTGCCCAGGCCGTACGCATAGAACGCATATACAACCTCTCCTCTCCTCTCCTCTCCTCTCCTCTCCTCTCCTCTCCTCTCCTCTCCTCTCCTCTCCTCTCCTCTCCTCTCCTCTCCTCTCCTCTCCTCTCCTCTCCTCTCCTCTCCTCTCCTCTCCTCTCCTCCACACCTACAAGTTCTGAGCGCACTCAGGGTTTTAGCCACGGGGACCTTTCAGAGAGAGATGACAGGTGACAGATCCTGTATTCCCGAATGTACTGCGCAATTGGTTCTTGACAAGTCGTTCAGTATTGACAGAGCCTACTTTGCTGGAACGATTTATTTCGCACTATACAGTACGTATGAGTACAAGTATAAGTCTTTATTTGTCATCAGATTAACACACATGCGATGGGCGACCAACAGGAACACACACACACATGCACTGAGTCACGAGACGTGTGTGTGTGTGTGTCATTTTGAGATCAGTCGCAAATCGCTTCCTGTTGAATGGATCAGACGGGGATCAGATGCCGAACCACAGCTGTTTTACACACGCCTTATAAGGAGATGGCGGGCGTGTCTGTATGCAAATGAATCGAGCGTGAATGTGCTTAAGAATGAGTGGGATTCACCATGCAAGACACCTGGGTAAGCACAGATTTGGACGTTAAGAACATTTACATTTACATTTACATTTAGTCATTTAGCTGACGCTTTTATCCAAAGCGACTTACAAGTTCTGTACGACAAGCCATCAGGAAGGGCACAACTCTATCAGCTGAGCAACAATGTTCATCAAAGTGTTGAGTGCTACAGTGTAGGTTAGTTTATTAATTAAGAACGGCTTGATGAATGTGGCGGTGGCTTTTCTTTCTTTCTTTTTTCACTTTTTCTCCTCCAATTTTTTCTGTATTTTCCTCCCATCCCAATTTAGTCGTTATGCCAATTACCCCTCCCCTTCCTGGTCGTTGCGTGCATGTGCCCCCCACTGGTCGGTCTAGGGAGCCCTGAAGTCTATCACATGCTTCCTCCGATACATAGGAGACAGCCAGCAGCCTCTTTTCACCTGGCAGCGAGGACTCTCATTGGTGAAGTGTAACGCGTGGGAGGTCACACTACCTTCACCATTTCCCCCCCTCGCTGTGCAGGCACCCTGACCGACCTGTAGGAGTCGCTGTTTACAACGACCAGATTACCACCCACCGGCTTCCCTCCCACTGACACTGCCAAAAGTGCCAATTGTGCCAGTATGACGACCGGCCAAGCCGGAGGCACCGATGACAGCCGGAATCGATACCAGTGTCTCTGCGATGGTAGACAGACGCTTAGTCCGCTGTGCTACCCGGCTGCCCCGGTGGTGGCTTTTCTTATTGTTCGCTTAACAGACTAAAATCACCTGTGCCAACGGCTCAGAGCTGGAGTTTGTTACTTCTTATAAATACCTTGGCCTCTGGCTAGACCCATCCCTTTCCTTCTCTACTCGCATAAAACACCTGCAGGCCAAAATCAAAGCTCGTCTGAGCTTCCTGTACCATAATAATGCTTCCTTCACCCGCTCGGCCAAACACACTCTTGTCAAGATGACCATCCTCCCTATATTTGATTATGGCGACACCATCTATAGAATGGCATCCCAGTGTGCCCTCAGAAAACTCGACATACTCCATCATTCCGCCATCCGTTTTGCCACTAGTGCACCCTTCACCACTCACCATTGTGACCTTTATAACCTGGTGGACTGGACATCTCTTCACACCAGAAGGCTTCTTCACTGGCTTCAAGTCATCTACAAAACCATACTTGGTAAAACACATCTCTACCTCTCCTCCCTTCTGCACGTCTCCACTTCTAACTACAACCTAAGGTCCAGCAACTTCATCAAACTCACCATCCCCAAAGCCTGCACGGTTTCTGGACGCAACGCCTTCCGATTTGCTGCTGCATCTGACTGGAACACCTTACAAAACACCCTTAAACTCACTGCCCTCACATCGCTCACTGCTTTTAAACAAAATCTGCAACAAATCATAACCGAGTGTTGCACCTGCTGACTGCCTCCCAATCGCACACATAGCTCTTAGACTATTCTCTCCTCCCCCTAAGCCCCCTCACCTACCTCCATCCCTCCTTCTCCCCCTTTCTTCTATCTCTCTCCCTTTCTCTTTTCCCTCTCTCTCTTTCCTTCTCTCTCCCTTATTTATTGTTGTCCTCCTTGTATACTATACTGTCATTTTGTATTTTATTTACTTGTATGCATGTACATAACCTTGTTTTTGTTACACTCCGGACCACAAAGCTTCTGGAAGGGCTCTTACAATTTGTACGGCGATGTTCTACCGGCAGCAAAATAAATTAGTCTCAGCCTCTGCGTTATGATATTATGATATGAACATTTAATTGTAATAATAATAATAATAATGGATTGGATTTATATAGCGCTCTTCTCTGACTCAGAGCGCTTCACAGAGTCCATTATTCGTTCATACACAGTCATACCGGTGGTGGTAAGCTACAATTGCAGCCAGAGCTGCCCTGAGGCAGACTCATGGAAGCGTGGCGAATAATCATCGCCTACGGCCCCTCCGACCACCACCAACATTCATTCACATGCATACACATTCATACGAGGCAAGTAGGTTAAGTGTCTTGCCCAAGGACACAATTGTAGTGCTGTCAGACACGGATACGGGTTGTCTTTTCCCTTATTTTCTTCTCTGAATGCTTCGTTTACATGTTAAAATCACAACAATTTTCTTCATGCCCCCACACCCCTACATTTTTCACCTCTTATCAGTTTGCAGGTCTGGTTATATACTGTAGTTACTGAAACTGAGTGAATTATGGCACAGCCCCACCTAGAAAATCTTTCACCAGCCGCCACTGCACAATCGGCTCCTTCACTTGGAGCTGAAACAGAAAGGTGTGAAAGAAACACTCTGTACCTAAATTCAACACATTACATTATTACATTCAACACATGCACTGACTACACCATTCAATACATGCACTACACCATTCAATACATATAGGCACTACACCATTCAATACATATAGGCACTACACCATTCAATACATGCACTACACCATTCAATACATATAGGCACTACACCATTCAATACATATAGGCACTACACCATTCAATACATGCACTACACCATTCAATACATATAGGCACTACACCATTCAATACATGCACTACACCATTCAATACATATAGGCACTACACCATTCAATACATGCACTACACCATTCAATACATGCACTACACCATTCAATACATGCATGCACTTGACTACACCATGAACAAATAAACATTTCTATACGCCGGCAGGTTGTATCATGTAATAGAAACAACTTCTGCAAATGTTGATATAAACCTCTTAACCCTTTCACTACCACACTACAGAAGGTTAACCCCTTCACTACCACACTACAGACAGTTAACCTCTTGACGCTGGAGGGTATGGCCTAGCCCCTCTTAATGCTGGAGGGTACGACCTAGCCCCTCTTAATGCTGGAGGGTACGACCTAGCCCCTCTTAATGCTGGAGGGTACGACCTAGCCCCTCTTAAAGCTGGAGGGTATGGCCTAGCCCCTCTTAATGCTGGAGGGTACGACCTAGCCCCTCTTAATGCTGGAGGGTATGACCTAGCCCCTCTTAACGCTGGAGGGTATGGCCTAGCCCCTCTTAATGCTGGAGGGTACGACCTAGCCCCTCTTAACGCTGGAGGGTATGGCCTAGCCCCTCTTAATGCTGGAGGGTACGACCTAGCCCCTCTTAATGCTGGAGGGTACGACCTAGCCCCTCTTAGCCATGGAGGGTACGACCTAGCCCCTCTTAATGCTGGAGGGTACGACCTAGCCCCTCTTAGCCATGGAGGGTACGACCTAGCCCCTCTTAGCCATGGAGGGTACGACCTAGCCCCACTTGACGCTGGAGGATGCGGTCGAGCCGACCTGTGATGGATGCATTCAGAAAACAAACCTGACTCATCACAGCAGAGACCAAGCAAGTGTCTCTGAGGTGAACCATTTGTCACAATATGTGTGTTCGTCTGAAATATAGAGTAGGAAACTCACACAGGAGAGACCACACAAGTGTCTCTGAGGTGAACAATTTGTTATGTGTGTTCATCTGAAATATACAGTATGAACCTCACACAGGAGAGACCATGCAAGTGTCTCTGAGGTGAACCATTTGTTATGTGTGTTCATCTGAAATATACAGTATGAAACTCACACAGGAGAGACCATGCAAGTGTCTCTGAGGTGAACCATTTGTTATGTGTGTTCATCTGAAATATACAGTATGAAACTCGCACAGGAGAGACCATGCAAGTGTCTCTGAGGTGAACCATTTGTCACAGTATGTGTGTTAATCTGAAATATACAGTATGAAATTCACACAGGAGAGACCATGCAAGTGTCTCTGAGGTGAACCATTTGTTATGTGTGTTCATCTGAAATATACAGTATGAAACTCGCACAGGAGAGACCATGCAAGTGTCTCTGAGGTGAACCATTTGTCACAGTATGTGTGTTCATCTGAAATATACAGTATGAAACTCACACAGGAGAGACCATGCAAGTGTCTCTGAGGTGAACCATTTGTTATGTGTGTTCATCTGAAATATACAGTATGAAACTCACATGAGACCACGCAAGTGTCTCTGAGGTGAACCATTTGTCACAGTATGTTTGTTCGTCTGAAATATACAGTATGAAACTCACACAGGAGAGACCATGCAAGTGTCTCTGAGGTGAACCATTTGTCACAGTATGTGTGTTCGTCTGAAATATACAGTATGAAACTCACACAGGAGAGACCATGCAAGTGTCTCTGAGGTGAACCATTTGTTATGTGTGTTCATCTGAAATATACAGTATGAAACTCACACAGGAGAGACCATGCAAGTGTCTCTGAGGTGAACCATTTGTTATGTGTGTTCATCTGAAATATACAGTATGAAACTCACACAGGAGAGACCATGTGAGTGTCTGAGGTGAACCATTTGTTATGTGTGCTCGTCTGGAATTACATGAGAACTCACGAGAGAAGGTTGTACAATTGCAGCGGGGGAGGATCCACCAGACATGTATCTGGTAACTTCATATGGGAACTGAGGAACAGGCTTGAGACCGAAAAAGGTAATCGGTTCAAAGCCTTGGATCGGCAGGGAAGATATGGGCGGGAGAAGTGGAATGAATAACACTTCACCCTCCCTCAACAGTTACGGCTGACGTGTGTGCCCTTGAGCAAGGCACTGAGACACAACCAGTGGAGCCAGTCAATGGCCGACAATAGTTAACTCTGAGGGGTTCTCAACTCGGTGTAATATAGCCTTTATTTTCAGATATTAATATTTCCCGATGGGCCATCAAGTTAGCAGTTACTTAACGGTAGATCATTGTTGTTAGCCATGTGTCTCTGTAGTAATACAATCAGAGGGTTTGTGACAATAGTACGCATGTGCTCAAATAATCCCAAAGCAGCCTTCGTCGGGCCGCATGGCATTCTGGGTATGTTCAACACATTAGGGCATCTAGTCTCACCCTTGATTGATTGATTGATTGAAAACTTTATTAACAGATTGCAGAATGGGTACAGTACAGTACAGCTCAATACATACAATTGTTAAGGGGATGCAGACCAGAGAAAGACTTTCGTCTTGTTTACATCAGGGTCCCCCATTTTAAATTCATCATAACATATATGACATACACGACATACAGATAGACAGTACTGCTACATCTATACATTTATGACATAACAGATTTGAAAATACAGTACTGTTTGTGATACAAAAAGAGTCCAGAAAAGGGAGTATATACATTTGACGTAGAAACTGTACATTGGAGGAGGTTGGGTAGGTGGGGTGGGGTTGAGTGGGTGGGGGGGGGGGGACTGTACATTGGAGGTGGTTGAGTGGGGGGGGGGGGGGGGTTGGGTAGGAGGGGTGGGTGGGGGGGACACACTGTACAACTGTACAAGCAAAACTGTACATTGGAATATTGACAAAACCATACTTGGTCATTTACTGTACATTGGAGGGGGTTGGGTTAGGACATTTACAGGGGCCAGTTTCGAATTGCAGCCTCCCGTAGGTGTTCTTTGAGAGTGGTTTTGAAAGTGGGTAGTGATTCACATTCCTTTACAGCTTTGGGTAGGGTGTTCCACATTGATGTGGCATAATTGCGAAACGTGTTTAGTCCCTTGTTTGAGCCGAATCTGGGTTTAACATGATTTGTGTAGCTCCCTCTGGTGTTGTGATCGTGGTATTCACTGACCTTTGGGAAGTATTTTGACATGTACATGGGTACCTTGGTCGTGTAGTGTATCTTGTAGACCAGGCCCATTGCAAGTTGCTGTACTCTGTCGTCTACTCTAAGCCATCCTAGGTTGTCAAAGTGGGCAGGGGTGAGGTGGGTTCTAGGAGTAAGGTCAAGCAGTAGTCTGACCAATTTGTTTTGAGATGTTTGTAATTTTGTTTTTAGCGCCTTTGAGGTGCTTTGGTACCATGAGGTGCAAGCATAGTCATAGTACCTCTGAATGAGTGCTCCTGCCAGAGTCTTCAGGGTATTCTTGTTTACCAGAGAGGAGATCCGGTACAAGAATCGAGTTCGTTGGTTGACTTTTTTTTATTACATTGGATGCCATTTTGTCACAGGAAAGATTTGCCTCTAGGATGGAACCCAGGTAGGTAATTTCATCTTTCCTTGTGACAATATTGTCACCCACTGTAACTGAGAAGCCGTCGGTCTTGCTGAGTTTGTTATTTGAACCGAAGAGAATGGACTCTGTTTTGCCCATGTGTATAGTTTGTTATCAGCGCGCCATATGCAGATTTTGCCTAGTTCCGAGCTGAGGGTTTTTTCAACCTGTAACTTGTTCTTGTCAGAGACCAGCAGGGCTGAGTCGTCCGCAAACAGGAACAAGTTGCAGTCACAAGCTTCAGGGCCCACTTGGAGCCACTTGCTTCCAAGATCAAGACTCTTCCTACCAGCCTTGGCCAGTAATACCTGTAGTATCCTAGCAGTATCGTATCAACACATTCCTAATACATACCAGTATCGTTCTAAGCAAATGTTAGGATTTATTAATATATATATATATGAAGTAGACAGCTGTACACTTCTTGGATTTATCTCTGATTTGAATTTTTTTAGGCCATCTGGTGTTTCTACAGTAGATTGTTGTGGTGTGGTGTTATTATTGCAGTCTTATTGACTCGAGTCCTAGCCACAAACAAGACAATCTGCTTCATAGATCTTGTTAAAAAAAAAAAAAAAAAACGATAAAAGTGGCACTTTACCAAAAAGAAACAATGTTAAGGGGCACTTTATCAAAAACAATGCTGATTTATTTTGCACATAATCTCACACATGTCCAAAAACTCCAAACAGTTTTGCATACATGCATTTAGTTTTACAGTTATTTAAAAAGTACACAAAGAAGAAATATCAGTAAATGTGTTTGAATATGGCAATCAGTGATGTCATCAGGGAGATTAAATCCTTGTGTTTTTTTGGTGAAGTGCCCCTTTAAGACACATGTTTTTATTACCGTCTCTGCCGCGATTACCAGCAACCTCAGCTAAATATCCAACATCAACATACAGACCAGTTCTGTCTTCATTAGAACTATTTGAGCTGAATAGTGATGCAGTAAACATTGTTGTCCACAAGATGGCAGACATGCTTCAACACAGGCCTCTTTTCTGTTTGACTTGTATTTATTCATTTGATATAGAGGTTCATTATGGACAACCTTTATGTTTTTAAAACCAAAGAATCACATAATAGCTTAAAGTTTATACAGAGTAGAGGTTAATACATGGAGGATAGAATGAACGCTCCAAAGCACTGAAATACAATGTCACATATAATGTATACCTTTACTTTTGATACTTAAATATCATACTTTTCTAAAAAAAAAATTTTTTTATATCTTTTTGTTCTCACTTTCTGTATTTTTCTCCCATCCCAATTTAGTTGTTATGCCAATTCCCTTCCTGGTCGTTGCGCGCATTTCCCCACTGTCGGTCTGGGGAGGGTGTAGAACTACCACATGCCTCCTCCGATACATGTGAAGTCAGCCAGCCGCTTCTTTTCACCTGACAGCGAGGAGTCTCACTGGGGGAATGTAACGTGTTTTTTTTGTTTTTGTATTCGGCTAAGAGGTTGGCTAGTCGACTACGGCTCCTTTTGACCGATTAGTCGACTAATCGACTAATAGGGGTCAGCCCTAGTGAACACACACACACCACTCTCTCCTAAAGATAGACACCAGAGAGAAAGGATGTTTCCTCTGTGTACTTCTTAAATGACAGCTGTACCACCTGAGAATCTCAACTTCTCAAAATCTCACCTGGCCTGCAGTTCTACTGACATTTCAACGGTACCTTTTAGAAGGGAGATTTACAGTCAGTGTACTAGTGTGCATGTGTTGTATATACAGTATGTGTGTGTGTTGTATATACAGTATATGTGTGTGTTTTATAACAGTATATACTGTATGTGTGTTTTATATACATGTATGTGTTGTATATACAGTATGTGTGTGTGTTTTATATACAGTATATATATGTGTTTTATTTACATTTAGTCATTTAGCTGATGCTTTTATCCAAAGCGACTTACAAGTGTAACGGTTGTCATCTGGTCAGAGATTGAAGAGACGGAACTGCTTTCGACTGTTTATTGCCTATAAAAAGACATGAAATAGAAACAGCTGTAGTGTTTTCTTGGTCACTGTACATCTGGTAGACCTCAATCAGACCGGTACAACACTGCTGGATAGATACGGTGTCCCCACAGGGACATGCAGCGCGATATACAATGACCTCAACACGTCACCAGGTGGCTCCCAAAACAATATGGTATGATGTTTCTCAATTTAGATAAAATTCACATGCAAACAAATATCATTTCTAACTCCGTTACACCCACCCCCACTGAATTTTGGCGACATTGAGCACCAACCACGTACTACCTACTAAAGGCACAGTACAACACAATCACACACACACTGGGTCTTCAAAATAACAAAACCAACTCAAAGTATCCCATAAGGATGAAGTGGTATGAGAACAACGCTCTCAATCCAGCTACTGGCGGTAGGGTGCCTTGTACACCCCACAAGACCCTCATACACTGTGTAGTATAAGCCCATGAAAATAAATCATCCGAACATAAAATTTTTTTTATGTAAGATAAATTACTCTGGACTGTCAAAACCTAGAACAAGGACCCTGTGTCGCGAACAACATCCTGCCTTGACATGGTCTGTATTAACCTGCTAACTGGTTTGATAAGGCGGCCAAATCTAGACCGAGCCTGATCAGTGTGCACGGGTGGACTCTGTATGTCACTGCACTGCACATTTCTCGCCCTATCAGTCCGTGTCACAGTGTCAAGTGAAGGATCCGCCTGCACTCTGTGTACAGAACTGTCAGCATCAACAGTGACGTTCACTGGTCCATAGTCACAGCTCACAGACCGAACCTCCATCTGGCCCTCAGGTCCCTCTGAGATGTCTCGAGACACAGAGGCTGCACTGCTTATGTCTGTAATGTCGGCCTGCGAAAGACTAGGAACGGACAATTGCGTAATCCAGTCTCGGGTCCTTCCTTCAGAGTCCACAGATGCTGGGCCAGTCAAGAGATCCCCACTCCCTTCCTCAGAGATGTTCTCTGTGTTCTCCCCCACACCGTCGACACTTGGAATGGACGATTGGGTCTCAGGCATGGATGAGGCAAGGTCGGACACTTCACTCATGTCATCCACAGGGATAAAATTGACAAGCATCAGCAGGTTCCTATGGACCACCTTCTCACGTCCAGCAACTGTGTCACAGATCCTGTACGTATGTGTCTCAGCATTCATGCCCACCACAGTGTAGATGGTTGATTCCCATCGATCAGCGACTTTCCTCTTCCCCCTTTCCCTCCTGTTCGCCAAGAGCACCCTGTCGCCGACCTCAATGTCAGACCCCTTCACTTTCCTGTTGTAGAGCCGAGCATGCCTGTTCTGCTCCTTCGTGGCATGTTCCTGGGCAATGGCCATGGCCTCCCTCAGATCTTTAGTGAGAGATTCTACATACTTGTCATAACTCGTCACACATGAGTCATTCAAGACGGTTCGGAAGAGGACATCTACAGGTAGACGGGGAATGCGGCCAAACATGAGATAAAAGGGGGCGTATCCCGTCGTCTCATGGACCGTACAGTTGTACATGAATGTCAACGTCTGCAAACGCCGTGGCCAGTCAGCCTTTGCTTCAGGTGTCAATGCACGGATCATCCCACCCAGGGTCCTGTTGAATCGTTCCACACTACCATTTCCCATTGGATGGTAGGGTGTTGTGTGCGACTTCCTGACACCTGAAACTCTGAGAAGCTCACTGATTAGCTGACTCTCAAAGTTGGCCCCTTGGTCGCTGTGGATCCGCTCTGGGAACCCGAAGACACAGAAATATCTGTCCCAGAGGACTCTCGCCACTTGCTTGGCTGACTGGTTTCTACAGGAAAACGCCTGAGCCATCCTCGTAAAGTGATCGGTCACCACCAAGACATCGACTGACTTGTTTCTGGAATCTTCAGCCGACCAAAAGTCGATGCAGACAAGCTGCAGCGGTCTGGTTGATGTTATACTCTCTAAGGGAGCTCTCCCCTCAGGTTCGACTGTCTTGCTGACGATGCATCGCTGACAGTGGCGCACATGGTCTCTCACATCCCTGTCAAGGTTTAGCCAGAAGAACCTTTGTCTGGTTAAACTGAGACTCCTGAACTGGCCCTGATGTCCTGCATCATCATGAACACCCTTCAGAACCTCAACCTTGAGTGAATCAGGCACGACATACTGAGACCGCCTTGCCTTGGTGATCTGGTCTCTTGAAACTCTGTACAGCACACCATTGCTCACAGCGAGCTTCTCCCAGTGCTTCAAGTATCTCATGACTGTGACAGACTCTTTCACTCTTTCTCTCCTGGAAGGTCTCCGACATCTCTCCACGTAATACAAGACACGGGAAACGGTTCTGTCTTCCAACTGCCTATCACGGAGGTCCCTCTCTGTGTGGGCAGGCAAAGAGTCTTGTCCAGGCGGAACCAACTGAGGCAAATACTGCAGCACTGCCACAGCACGAGCCCTTGAACCAGCCTCCCATTCCACATGTGATTGTACAACAGCAGACACATCTTCCATCTCAATGGATTGAGTATGCATGTGAATGGGACTGCATGAGGCCTGAGCATCGACACTCATCGGGGGGTGTTCCCTGTGACCACTGGAAACCCGAAAGGCATCTTGAACAGAGCCACTCGACATATCCCTGACTTGGGACAGGAGACTCAGGTAGGGCTCTTCCAGCAACCTATGACCAACACTGTCCTTAACAAACGGCACACGGCTCAGGGCATCAGCCACAACGTTCAGCCGGCCTGGCACATACTTGATGTCAAAGTCGTAGCTTGCCAATTTAGCTACCCAGCGCTGTTCACAACAGTCCAGCTTCGGCTTTGTCATTATGTGAGTCAGCGGGTTGTTGTCAGTCCAAATTGTAAACTTGTGGCCCTTCAGCCAGTGACTAAACTTGTCACAGACTGACCACTTCAAGGCCAGAAACTCCAAACGATGAGCTGGATAGTTCTTTTGAGACTGAGACAAGGACTTGCTGGCGAACGCAATAGGCCTGGCTCTGGTTTCGCCTTCCTGGACTTGTGACAGGACAGCACCAATACCATCCAGGGATGCATCCGTCGACAGCATGAAGGGGCGGCTGAAGTCAGGGTGAGCCAGGACCACCGTGTTAACAAGGGATGTCTTCAGCTTCTCAAAAGCCTGTTCCTGGTCTGAGGTCCAGTCAGAGGCTCTCAACTTCTTGTTCGACAGTCTGTACTTCCCCTCCTTCCCTTTTCTTCTCTCGCCCTTTAACAGAGAGAAGAGAGGCTTGGCGACGGCGGAGTATCTGGGAATGAAGTGCTGGTAATAGTTGATCATCCCCAAAAACGATCTTATCCGCTTCTGTGATGGGTTCACCCCATTGGGCTCCATGAGGTCAGCACTCGTCATTTTTGCAATGCTCTCAACCTTGCTGCGGTCTGTTGACACGCCCTTCTCGTCTATTATGTGACCGAGAAATTTCACAGACCTTCTAAGGAAGAAGCATTTCTTTGGGGCCAACTTCAGGTTATGACCACGCAGTCTGTCGAACACCATTTTAAGGCGCCCCAAGGCAGTCTCCTCATCTGGAGCAAACACCAACAAGTCATCCAAGTAGCACAGTAAACTCAAGTAGTTCTGGTCCCCGAAGATACTGGTCATCATGCGCATAAAGCTCCCGGGGCTATTGCAGAGGCCCTGCGGAAGGCGGTTGTACTCATACAAGCCCATGGGCGTGGTGAAGGCTGAGTACTTTCTGTCGTCCTCATGTAATGGCATGTTATAGAACCCGGAGGTCAAGTCCATTGTACTGAAGAAACAGTTGCCACCAAGCGCAGCCAGGCAATCCGCCTGGTGAGGGAGAGGATGAGCGTCCTTTAGGGTCCTCTTGTTCAGCCAACGGAAATCCGTACACACACGGAGATCGCCATTCTTTTTCCACACAAGTACCAGAGGAGACGCGTATTCACTGGTGGACTTTCGGATGATCTCCTTCTCCTCCATCTCACTCAGTACCCGGCGTAATATCTGATACTGGCCGGGGGGAACCCGCCTGAATGGGAGCCGGAATGGTCTGTGGTCAGAGAGGTGAATGCGGTGTACGAAGTCCTTCGCTTCTCCACAGTCAAGATGGTGGCGTGAGAAGATGTCCTCATACCGCACAATCAGGTCAGCCATCTCCTGTTTCCAGCTCTCTGATACATCACAAGACTGGACGTCGAGACTGCTCAACCCAACTGACTCAAGTTTGTCATCAGTGGAACGTACCTCGGCAGAGGCGGGCATCTCCACTTGAGTGCAACTGACCAGGGGGACCTTTGGAGGGTCAGCGACATCCATGTCCTCAAGCGCCATGCAGGAGAAGACGTCGGCCAGCTTTGCATTACGCCTCACCAACACGGGCCTGTCAGAAGTATTGATGAGCTTCAGTGGGACCCATCTGTCTCCCCACAATGGAGTAACAATCCTTGCTACCAAAACTCCCCTCGGGGCCGAACGAGCAGATGTGGGCTCTGTCATTACGGTGCTGCCCGGAGATACAACAGTGTCTTTAGGTAGTTTTCCCCATACGAGATATTCACGGCCAGGTTCAAGGCAAACAGCTGAATTGCACCTCACAGTGCCAACTTTGTCCGGCACGTCCTGACCTCTCCACGGACTCAGACCAGAGAGCATAGATAGGAACTGTTCAGATTCTTGATCTTTGGCAGTGCAGGGGTCGGATACAGCTTTCCAGTAGGAATCGCACAGCTTAGACTGACGAAGGACATGCTTAATAACATTAGTCCCCAGTATCAACTCATCATGCTGTCCCTGAACAACGAGCGTGGGGACCGACATCTTACAGCCATACACTTCCATCTCCACATCGAAGGCAGACTTTGGCGTGACACGACGTCCACCACATCCAACAAGGACCACGTTCACATTGATCTGGTTGTGCTCAGTTATCACTCCAGCCTCCCTCAGCTTCATCTCTGCTGCCTCGCTGATGCTACAAGCCATGGACCCGCTGTCCAGCATGCCACCCAGCGTTGTTGTACCACCCACACCCACAGGTGTATAAAAAAGACTGTCACTGCTGCTAATCCTGTGTATGTTCTGATACACAACAACTTCTGAGTCATCACTTGAATCCTTCACAGACGTATAAACCGTCTCAGCATCAGATATATAACTAGTTTGGGAGTTCACGACGGGACCTGTACTGCCTCCCTTCACATACAGGTCAGTTAGTTTCCCCCAAACTGAGGTTGGGAGGACTTATTGGCCTGACAGTCCCTCTTTGTATGCCCAGGGGCCAGACAGGCGAAACACAGCCTCTCATTCATGCAGTGTGAAATGGTGCTATGACTAGAGTCATCACAGACCCGACAAGCTTGCTCCCTGGGACGTCCCCCTCCAGGGGTACGCGGGAACCTCCCACCACGCATTGGCGTAGCGACATTGCGCTGCTGCATTTTCTCCATCATCCCCTGAAATATGTCCACCATACGGCTAAGAAGCCTCTCCTCCGACTGCTGGAGATTCTGACCGACAACTGCCGTAGAGGTGGGGCGTGGGACATGGCAGAACTCTCCTTGAACTGGGACAGAACCAGGAGAGGGGTAAGGAGTATGACACTCCTGGTGTTGGGCTTGAAGAGAGAGAGAGATAGGACTCTGGGTGTGGCACTGCTCAGGTACTGACAAACTGGCTGGTGATGAGCTAGACTGCTCATGGAGGACAGTGGTGGTGTGACTCTTTAACTGCACAGCCCCACTAACTCTGCTGCTAGCCCTCAACTCCCTTTGGTAATCATCAATCCTCATCTGCACATCTCGTGAGGTCCATTCATGGATTGGCTTACATTTCAGAGTGTAGGATAACTCTGGGTCAGGACAATGTTTCACAAACATGAGCGCCACCTCATCACTCATGTTCCCTGCTTGCTTGCCCTGTCTGTCCAGACCCTCAATAGCTAGGTCTGCTGCCTTGTTCAATCTAATCCAGTAATCGACTGGGTTTTCTCTGGGTTTGGGCAGGGTGGCATAGAAGTCTGAAAGAGGGAGACATGAGGATGCATCACTGAAGTACTGAAGGAGGATATTGTAAATCAGCCCAGGGTCTCTATTGGCATCAAGTGATGGATCACTACGTAGGCCGATCCTCACAACATCTCTAGCTTTACCCCTTAACCGACTCAGAATTTCCTCAGCCTGCTCAAGCATAGGTATCGCCTGTTTCCTGAGATGAGACTTAGTCATGTCAATCCACTCCTGAACTGAACACTTATCAGAACCGTCACCTCTGAATGTCTGGGGTTCTCTGTCTGGCCTAACCTGAACTGTCACATGTGGGGCTTCCTGCCTGGTAGCTTCCCTGTGCGTATCCTGACGTGAAGTATTCTGGAGATCGCCACTCATGTTTATTACACCAGATGACATCAACTTTGCGACTATAGACTCGCCAATCTGGGCACCTAACTGCCCTACCATGTCTGTGAGGTTGTTCATAGCATCAGCATCACTACTAGGTGTAGAAGTGTGAGGACCCTCCCCCATGACCTGCCCAACAGGGGCACAACCTGGGCTCTGACTCAACCCTGTACCCCTACCGCTGTCAGCCATGGACCGGGAATGCCCCACCCCCCCATCAAACTTCCTGGTGACATCGCTGCCTTCCGCATAGCCACTCAACGCCAAACCTCTTCCCATCGATAGGACTGGGCTGGCAAAAGTATCCACCCTATCGTCATCAACTCCCCCCTCAGACATTGCAAGTACTCGCGTTGTGTTAAACTACGGAATATCAAATGAAAAGAAAGAAAATAAAGAAAAATAAATAAAGAAAAAGAAAATTATAATCAAAATAATAATTATATATATATTTTTTCTTTCTTTTTAACAAAACAAAACAAAACTAATCGTCACTCTATGTATGGGAGTGAAAACACTTCGCTCTGACCAATATACTAGTTACAGATCTGACCACACACTGATCTTGTACACTGGACAGCCACACAGCATCCACGGCGATCGGCGTCGAGCTGATCTTGAAGATCCAGAAGGTCACGGCACCAGTGTAACGGTTGTCATCTGGTCAGAGATTGAAGAGACGGAACTGCTTTCGACTGTTTATTGCCTATAAAAAGACATGAAATAGAAACAGCTGTAGTGTTTTCTTGGTCACTGTACATCTGGTAGACCTCAATCAGACCGGTACAACACTGCTGGATAGATACGGTGTCCCCACAGGGACATGCAGCGCGATATACAATGACCTCAACACGTCACCAGGTGGCTCCCAAAACAATATGGTATGATGTTTCTCAATTTAGATAAAATTCACATGCAAACAAATATCATTTCTAACTCCGTTACACAAGTTATGTACGACAAGTCAGCAGGAAGGGTACAACTCTTGTTTTATATACAGTATGTGTGTTTTATATATGGTACAGTATATGTATGTGTTATATATGTGTGTGTATTATATACAGTATGTGTGTGTGTTTTATATACAGTATATAAGTGTGTTTTATATACAGTATATGAGTCTTATATACAGTCTATAAGTGTGTTTTATATACAGTATATGTGTGTGTGTTTTATATACAGTATATGTGTGTGTTATGTTTATTAATGGATCCCCATTAGAGACACATGAAAGAGCATCTAGTCTTCCTGGGGTCCTGGACAAAACAAATACAATGCAAATACAAATTAAAATAAAACAAAACGCAACAATTATATACAGTATATGTGTGTTTTATATACAGTATATGTGTGTGTTTTATATACAGTATATATGTGTGTTTTATATACAGTATATGTGTGTGTTCTATATACAGTATATATGTGTGTTTTATATACAGTATATGTGTTTATATACAGTATATGTGTGTGTTCTATATACAGTATATATGTGTGTTTTATATATAGTATGTGTGTGTGTTTTATATACAGTATATGTGTTTTATATACAGTATATGTGTGTGTTCTATATACAGTATATATGTGTGTTTTATATATAGTATGTGTGTGTGTTTTATATACAGTATATGTGTTTTATATACAGTATGTGTGTGTTCTATATACAGTATATATGTGTGTTTTATATACAGTATATGTGTTTTATATACAGTGTATGTGTGTGTTCTATATACAGTATATGTGTGTGTTTTATATACAGTATATGTGTGTGTTCTATATACAGTATATATGTGTGTTTTATATATAGTATGTGTGTGTGTTTTATATACAGTATATGTGTTTTATATACAGTATGTGTGTGTTCTATATACAGTATATATGTGTGTTTTATATACAGTATATGTGTTTTATATACAGTGTATGTGTGTGTTCTATATACAGTATATGTGTGTGTTCTATATACAGTATATATGTGTGTTTTATATATAGTATATATGTGTGTTTTATATATAGTATGTGTGTGTGTTCTATATACAGTATATATGTGTGTTCTATATACAGTATATATGTGTGTTCTATATACAGTATATATGTGTGTTTTATATATAGTATATGTGTGTGTTTTATATACAGTATATATGTGTGTTTTATATATAGTATATGTGTGTTTTATATACAGTATATATGTGTGTTTTATATATAGTATATGTGTGTTTTATATACAGTATATATGTGTGTTTTATATATAGTATATGTGTGTGTTTTATATACAGTATATATGTGTGTTTTTTTTTTTTTTATCCACTTTTTCTCCCATTTTCTATATTTTCTCCCATCCCAATTTCGTATCATCCAATTCAACCCTCCCCTGTTACGAACGCTGTTTCTTGCCTCCCACAAGCCGGCTGCAATGTCGACTAAGTCATACATAGCACAAGTCCCCTCCGGTACTTGAGGTAACAGCAGTCGCATCTTTTCACCTGCGCAGCTCGATCTCTCAGTGGCGAGGAGTAACGCGTGGGAGGCTCACGCTGCCCCCGACACTTCCTGATTCTACTGCGCAGGCGCACCAACCGACCTGTAGGAGTCGCTGTCCACAACGCCCGATCCCCACCCATCAGTTTCCCACCCCCTAATACGGCCAATGTGTATTAGTATGAACGACCAGCTAAACTGAAAGCAATGTAGAGCGCTGGGCTCGAACAGGCGAGCCCAGCGTCTCCGCATTCGTGGCGAGCGCCTTGCCCACTACGCCACGTAGCCGCCCCCAGTATATATGTGTGTTTTATATATAGTATATGTGTGTGTTTTATATACAGTATATATGTGTGTGTTATGTTTATTAATGGATCCCCATTAGAGACACATGAAAGAGCATCTAGTCTTCCTGGGGTCCTGGACAAAACAAATACAATGCAAATACAAATTAAAATAAAACAAAACGCAACAATTATATACAGTATATGTGTGTTTTATATACAGTATATGTGTGTGTTTTATATACAGTATATATGTGTGTTTTATATACAGTATATGTGTGTGTTCTATATACAGTATATATGTGTGTTTTATATACAGTATATGTGTTTTATATACAGTATATGTGTGTGTTCTATATACAGTATATATGTGTGTTTTATATATAGTATGTGTGTGTGTTTTATATACAGTATATGTGTTTTATATACAGTATATGTGTGTGTTCTATATACAGTATATATGTGTGTTTTATATATAGTATGTGTGTGTGTTTTATATACAGTATATGTGTTTTATATACAGTATGTGTGTGTTCTATAACAGGCGAGCCCAGCGTCTCCGCATTCGTGGCGAGCGCCTTGCCCACTACGCCACGTAGCCGCCCCCAGTATATATGTGTGTTTTATATATAGTATATGTGTGTGTTTTATATACAGTATATATGTGTGTGTTTTATATACAGTATATGTGTTTTATATACAGTATATATGTGTGTTCTATATACAGTATATATGTGTGTTTTATATACAGTATATGTGTTTTATATACAGTATATGTGTTTGTTCTATATACAGTATATATGTGTGTTTTATATACAGTATATATGTGTGTTCTATATACAGTATATGTGTTTTATATATAGTATATGTGTTTTATATATAGTATATGTGTGTTCTATATACAGTATATGTGTGTGTTTTATATATAATTATGTGTGTGTGTTCTATATACAGTATATATGTGTGTTTTATATACAGTATATATGTGTGTGTTCTATATACAGTATATATGTGTGTTTTATATACAGTATATATGTGTGTTTTATATACAGTATGTGTTTTATATACAGTATATGTGTGTGTTCTATATACAGTATATATGTGTGTTTTATATACAGTATATGTGTTTTATATATAGTATATGTGTTTTATATATAGTATATGTGTGTGTTCTATATACAGTATATATGTGTGTTTTATATACAGTATATATGTGTGTGTTCTATATACAGTATATATGTGTGTTTTATATACAGTATATATGTGTGTGTTCTATATACAGTATATATGTGTGTTCTATATACAGTATATATGTGTGTTTTATATACAGTATATGTGTTTTATATATAGTATATGTGTTTTATATATAGTATATGTGTGTGTTCTATATACAGTATATATGTGTGTTTTATATACAGTATATATGTGTGTGTTCTATATACAGTATATATGTGTGTTTTATATACAGTATATATGTGTGTGTTCTATATACAGTATATATGTGTGTTCTATATACAGTATATATGTGTGTGTTCTATATACAGTATATATGTGTGTTCTATATATAGTATATGTGTGTGTTTTATATACAGTATATATGTGTGTTTTATATATAGTATGTGTGTGTGTTTTATATACAGTATATATGTGTGTTTTATATTATAGTATATGTGTGTAGCCAGACCTGCCTGCCTTCCAGTGCAGCAGAGAGAGAGGGGCATACTGGTGTTCATAGATGCAGGAAGGAAAGGTCACGGCCATTTAATAACAATGATATTATATATATATATATATATATATATTTTTTTTTTTTTTTATCCACTTTTTCTCCCATTTTTCTATATTTTCTCCCATCCCAATTTCGTATCATCCAATTCAACCCTCCCCTGTCACGAACGCTGTTTCTTGCCTCCCACAAGCCGGCTGCAATGTGGACTAAGTCATACATAGCACAAGTCCCCTCCGGTACTTGAGGTAACAGCAGTCGCATCTTTTCACCTGCGCAGCTCGATCTCTCAGTGGCGAGGAGTAACGCGTGGGAGGCTCACACTGCCCCCGACACTTCCCGATTCTACTGCGCAGGCGCACCAACCAACCTGTAGGAGTCGCTGTCCACAACGCCCGATCCCCACCCATCAGTTTCCCACCCCCTAATACGGCCAATGTGTATTAGTACGGACGGCCAGCTAAACTGAAAGCAATGTGGAGCGCTGGGCTCGAACAGGGAAGCCCAGCGTCTCCGTCATTCGTGGCGAGCGCCTTGCCCACTACGCCACGTAGCCGCCCTATGATATTATATATTATTATTATATATATAATAACAGACATCAACTCTGCTGAGCAGAATATTAAAATGGAAATGTAGGCCATTGACCTGCACCGTGTGATATGTGCCCAATGCCCATTGACCTAGGGTGACCAGGTCAAAATTGTTCAGTCGCAGGACAACAGAACTGCTTTTGCAAGACAATGCGGCACACGTAGTGATAATCTTATGTTATTTTATGCAAGAAGAGAAAATGATGTAAACAGGCTGGGGCCGAGTTTCGTTATTACCGGTAAGGATAAGCTACTTTCAGGATACATTGTTGCATTTTTGTTGCTTTTATTAAAACAAGCTTGTAAATTAACTGTGTTCTTACCTGATTCAGTGCTGCTTCTTAAAGTTGTATTTCCTGTTGGAATGGACAGCATCTAGCAGGGCCTTCTCTTTTAGCACATGGGTGTAAAACTATGCAGCTGTAGTTTACCTTCACTTGTTGTATTTCACTTTTGATTAGAATCAAGAATCAAGAGGTTTATTTGTCACATACATACCAGGGCATACAGTGAAATGCGGGTGGTCATGCCCGCATTGATTGTGCAAAATACAATAATAAAATAGAATAAAATAGGCATAGAAAATATTAAATAGATAAGACACAAGATATGCATGGTAAAAAAAAATACATGCTAGGTTCCTGAGAAACTGGTTCTTATATACACTACACTACTATGCGATATACAATTTACAATGTTAACTCTTAATGTATCTAAACTATACAGTACCTCCTTCTTTTAAAGTGTTTCTAAAGATTATATTTTTTAAAGTGACATTTTGTTTAAAGTGATTGTTTTAGCGGTTGCCGCATGAGTGGTGTGTGTGTGTGTGTGTCTGTGTGACTGTGTGCTCATGTGTATTTGTGAGTGGAGAGTTCAGTGTTCAGTGTTCTGATGGCCTGGGGGAAGAAGCTGAGTCGGAGTCTCTCTGTTCTTGCGGCGTGTGACCGTAGGCGCTTGCCTGACCGCAGCAGCTTAAACAGGCTGTTGTTGGGGTGGTGGGGGTCTTTCATAATTCTGCAGGCTCTGGATTTGCACCTCCTGTTATAGAAGTCAGGGGTGCAGTCGTAATATCAGAAGTGCCTGTATGCTGTTTAAATGACGTGCGCGCATGCGCATACATGTTCCCTTGCGTGCGCACAGAACAGATGATTATTATGCATAAATAGTAGGAAACATGTTTGTATAGGAAATTACTAGTTTTAGTTTTTGTAAATATTGCCTTGAAATAGAGAAGCTGAAAAAGGTAGCAGGATGTAGATAGGTAGTAGATACAATATTGTAGTTACAATTTCTTTAATTGAATTAACTTAAACTAGAAAAGTAAATACAAACTAAATTAACAATGTAACTTAAGGACAGTTTCCTTCTGAAGCACAACTTAAGAAATGTCTCATCCTTCCACAGCTCAAGCAAACCCCCACCAATTGGTACAGGGCTTGTATTTTTGGTTTTGCACTTCTCGTTCTTTGTTATGCTATGCTATGCTATTCTTATGCAAAGACTATAGGTGATAGCTGAGTACCGGTACTTAAATATGGACGACGAGTATAGAGTGAAAGTTGTGAACGCATTTTTGTGTGCACGTGTGTGCACATCCGTGGGTGTACTTCTGCTCAGAAAAGTGCTGGGATGGCGTGGTACCGCGTGGCACCACCACTGCACCACTGCCTGCAGGGGTGGTAGTGCAATACCTGTAGTACGCTCAGCTGAGCGCACCACTCTCTGTAGGGCCTTCCTGTCCTGTGCCGTGCTGTTTCCAAACCAGCAGTAGGAGTTAGATCATTTTGTGTACTGTACTGTGTAGGGACTGTCCTGCTCCACTAGGGGCAGGCTTTTCTCATTCACTAGGCTGGGGGCGGGGCTGGCTTTTCTAATTCACAGGAGCGATCTTTTCTACTCTACGTTGGCTTTGAGAGTTGTGAATGAATGAAAACTTTATTTAACAGATTGCAGAATGGGTACAATACAGTACGGCTCAATACATACAATTGTTAAGGGGATGCAGACCTGAGAAAGACGTTTGTCTTGTTTCCATCAGGGTCCCCCATTTTCAATTCATATAGACATTTATGACATACACAACATACATGACATTTATGGCATAGGGTATTAGGGACATATAGGTATTTAGTACTGATACATTTGTAAATTGTGACATAACCGGTATTCAAATATACAGTACTGTTACCCCTAGATCCTGACAGAGTATATACATATGATGGGGAGGGGACTGTACATTAGGAGGGGGTGGGTGGGTGGGAGAGAAATATACATACGGCGGGGAGGGAATATATACATGTTTGATTGATTGAATTGATTGAAAACTTTATTAACAGATTGCAGAATGGGTACAGTACAGTACATAGATGTAGCAGTAGGCCTACTGTCTATCTGTATGTCATGTATGGGGACCCTGATGTAAACAAGACAAAAGTCTTTCTCTGGTCTGCATCCCCTTAACAATTGTTTGTATTGAGCTGTACTGTACCCATTCTGCAATCTGTTAATAAAGTTTTCAATCAATCAATCAAAACAGCTCAATACATACAATTGTTAAGGGGATGCAGACCAGAGAAAGACGTTTGTCTTGTTTACATCAGGGTCCCCCATTTTCAATTCATCATAAACTGTACTGTGCAGGACAGTGATGCAACAGTAGCAGGACAGTACATCACAGTGATGTAGCAGGACAGTGATGCAACAGTAGCAGGACAGTACATCACAGTGATGTAGCAGGACAGTGATGTAGCAGGAGTCAGGACATTGGATCACAGTGATGTAGCAAGACAGTGGATCACTGTGATCATTTTGTGTAGTGTACTGTGTAGGGACTGTCCTGCTCCACTAGGGGCAGGCTTTTCTCATTCACTAGGCTGGGGGCGGGGCTTGCTTTTCAATTCACAGGAGCGATCTTTTCTACCACATTGTACAACAGAACTGCCGAGTCCCGAGGCTGGTAAGTGCTAATGAAGTGGATTTCCCAAGCTATTTCGGTTCTGCTCTGTTCAGAACCGGGTTGCTTAGTACTCTGCGTTGTGATTCAATAGCTTTAAAGCTCTGGGAATTACTTCTATCTCCCAGCGGTGCAGGCAGAAGGAATTAGGAGGAAACAGCTGTTTAATCAAAGTTTAAGAGTGTATACAAATTACAATAAAGAATGCTATAGTTGTGATCAAAAACCCTATGCCGTAATTGATACAACCAGAATAATATTACAGTAAAGAGAATGATAGTTGATAAGTTGTTGAAAGTCTTTGTTTTTGTTCTCTGCTGATAACAAAGAGGATTCTGTTTTTCCCTCCAAAAAGTTCCTTTGTTCTTGCCCGCCTGCTTGTGGATGAGATGGTAAACGGTCTTGTCCTGGTGAGTTGGGTTTTCTTCAGAGACCTCTTTCCCCCATCACACCCAGATCTTATAGCCAAGACCTGCATGATCTTGTGATGTCATCAGAATGACATCACCAAATTCTTTCCTCCAATCCCAGGCCTGCTAAGCTTGCATTTGAAAATAGGGGTTTGGCTTAATAGGCCAACCCCCTTCACATAAACCCAGATATATTTCTTTACCACAAAGTCTGCTGACTTTCAATAAATTGCTACCAAATCTAATCATTCTGTTAGCTTACATCAATATTTTATAAACTGAATAGAATATAACTGAATAACAGATCAAATTAGAACTGGATAGAATAGAATACAAATCAATACCATAGATCAGAATAGAACTGAATAGAATAGACCAGAATAAAACTGATTAGCATAGATGAAGAGATGAAAACAGAACAGACACATTAACTAATTGTAGACATTGAATTTCTGCAAACTGTAGTTCAGATCAATACAAAATGCTCATATCTCTGATCTGTGTGTGTGTATATATATATATGTATGTGTGTCTATGTGTGTCTGTGTGTGTCTATGTGTCTGTGTGTGTGTGTGTGTGTGTGTGTGTGTGTCTATGTGTGTGTGTGTGTGTCTGTGTGTGTGTGTGTGTGTGTGTGTGTGATCTATGTGTGTGTGTGAGTGTGTGTATGTGAATGTGAATGTAAGTGTGTGTGTGAATGGGTAACTAAGGCTTCCTGCCCCCCACCCCTGACGAACCCAGGTGGCTGATTGCGTAAACAGTTGTTGTAAACAGTTCCTCTATTGTCTTGGTTTGAAACTTGTCTACTCAGCTGTTCTCACAGGACCGGTTCCACAGATCACACAGGATACATGACTCTGTATTTTTAGACTCGGCTGTTGCCCACACTTTGTATGCAAATTCACCAAAAGGGCAGAGTAATCTAATCACCAGAAGCATATATTTGGCTGACTTTACTATTGCAGCTGTTTTCTCTAAATATAACACATTAGTTTGATCCTGAGATCTATGTTGTTCCACTTTGACTGTTTCTATAAGACTTTTACACAACAGTTTAATTACTTTGATGATCTATGTTTCCAGAATCTACCACATTTCCACACTCGGATAGTTTACCTATCCTTAATATGTCAAACATAGATATCAATCTCTACACACTACTATCTAGATAATACTTAAGACATTTTAAATCATATTAGGATAAAATACGTATGGTTTGCCACACTCAGATCCTAAAATTCAAATTAGCAATTTCAGTTTTTTGTGATCCCGTGTACAGTCTTTAACAACCTGTTCTCGTACCAAGATCAATTTCCATTGGTTTCAACTGTGAGTTGTCAAATTCTGACTTGGAGCATTGAGGAGGGGGGTCTATGTTTTCTAGATTTGACCCGGCCTCCTCTTTATTGCTCAGAGCTGGTGCAGTTCACGACTGCTGGGTGCAAGAACATCTTGACTCGTGTTGACCTCTATTAGGGGGTAGAGCCCCCTGCTGTATTTTCTATTGCTGTCACAGCGGTGGGGAGGTCGTCGCTGGCTGCTCGACCCCCGTTGACTCTTGGATTAGTGGAAGAGGTTCGCTTCTCTCCCCCTCCACCTGGTCGTTGATAGGGACGATAGCAGCTCCACCCTTTCGCTTGTTGACCCCCTGGTCAATGGTTGAGGCCTTGCGTCTGTTGACAGCCGGAGTTGTTGCTGAGGCCTAGCCGCCTGTCTCCTCGTTGGTTGCCTGTCGTTTCCCTCTGAAGCCTCAAGACCCGGTCACTGCATTGGCCGGAACTCTCCCGGCCTGAGAGGTAGACTTCTCCTGGTTCTCCGCAGTGTTGTGGTTCCCCATGGAACCGCTGGGTAGACACTAGCCAGTGTCCTGGATCAACAGTACCGATGGAGTCCTTGGTCTTCCTTGTACCACACTCTGATGACTGCTGACTCCCCAATCTCCCATCCGTATCCTGCAGTGAATATATATCGCTTCGGGGGACAGTGCAGGTCACTTCTACCATAACAATTGATTGAGAATCCATACTTTTCCTCCCTCAGACTCTCTTTACTGGTCTGAGTTTTGACAACTTTCTTTTCCAAATCATTTATCTATATATTTCATGGCTTCTAGATTATTAATTTTCAAAATTCTGAAAAATTCACATGGCTCTCATTATATTATGCTGTCAAAACAGTATACTCCTCCACCTCTCGATGTGGAATACACATTCAAACATCATTACCTTCGTCCTTTGGACAGCTGCACCCCGGACCGGACGGTCAGCACTGACACATCCACTCTCCCAGTAATCCTGTGTGTATGGCAACAAATCACAGTCCGCCTTAAACACACATCTTCCACACTCTCCGCCAGCCTTCATCAAGCCCACGGAGTCCCCCACAAGCCAATCATCAATTGCACATGTTCACACCCTATACAAAGACTAATTTGGCCAATAGCGACCAAACCTATTGAGCTTCATTAATGTACAGAGAATCATGCTTCCCAACACTTTCACCAATCACGACACACCCCCAGCCCCTAAAACCGGGTATTCAATGGGCGGAGAACAAAAATCCATGAATTAGCCCATGTCCCTTCACTTTGTTCCCAGTCCATTTTACAGACATATACTACCCAGTCCTGATGTGTCGAGATCACTCCCAGCTTGCCAGGTACCCTAAGAAAAAATATACAGAAAGAAAGAAAACAGAAAACAAAACATACAAAGAAAAACCCATGCCAAACCAAATAAATGAAAAAATAATCCAACCTTGTGAGCTTTTTCTTTTTTCAACTAATTTTCAACCTATCATCTAGAGGCTTATGCACCCCTGTATTCACTAAGAAACAAAAAAGGGATATCAAATGAATAAATAAAATGAACGCTCCCGGCCTAAGTCAGGAATTGCTCGTAACACACTAGAAAAGAGAAGTAAAAATAAAAGTAAATAAACACCTATATCTATTGCTCATAACTGTTAATACCCATCTATCAATACTATAAAAAACTAGAAACAACTATGAGTCTTTTTAATTTCTTAATCATGCAGTCCACCCTTTGATCAATCTGAATGTTGACCAAGCATGGATAATTTACTGATCACTAGCTTCCGCAGTGTCCCATCATCACACTGTCCAATATTGAATACCTAATATTAACTGTTTAACATAATTTGATCCTCTTGTTAGTCTGATTAGTTCACGCATTTGTCAGTTAATCACACCCGTTTTTAGTAACTTTCATTCATAATCTAATCACCTAACCCCTCTATTTATAAATTTTTATTCTATTTTTATTCTAACCCGGAGCATATATTTTTTTATTATTCAATATATCCCATCTGTACCCTAATCAGTTGTATATATTTTTATTCTGCCGGTGGCCTCTGCAGACATGACCTTTTAAAATGACCTTCCACTCCACAGATCCAACAACACCGGCTGTCTCCCCTGGGTTGTGGGACCCGGTGGGCCGCCCGCCTGTGATCGGATGGCCCTGGGGTCATCGGGCCCAGAACATGTCCTGGCGGTATGCCATCATCGCCATGGTTCCCTGGAGCCTGTTCGGAGGAGAAAGCCACGTACCTATTTGGTTTAGTCACAGTTCCTTGAGAGGGGCCCGTTGTTGGGAGGGGCCCGCCACCTGTTTCTGTACAAACACGCCCTGTTGTCTTATAAGGCGCCGCCTCTTCCCCCATCTCAGTGCTGGCGGCTTGACTCCCCATTGCTGGGCTCCGCCTCTCATCTTGGCTTTGGTGCTGCGGGGGTCCTGGACATCGAGGGCCTCCTGTTGTGGATAGATGGTCCCACTCTGCACAGTCCCGAGAAAGGTGTCAGAGAGTCCCACACGTCCAACACTGCACCCGCCGCACACAGTAGTCATTCGGATTCCTGCCTCTGCCTCCACCTCTTCCTCGTGGTTGCCACCCGATTGCCCCTCTCGACCTTTGCTGTTGCTCTGGCGCAGGACCCCCTTGTGGCCCTAACTGGGCCCGTCTCTGGCCATCTGGTTCTCCATTGGAACCTGTCTCCCCTCCGGGCCGTGTGGACTGGATTAGGCCTTGGAGGTATTCCACCACCTGTCTAGCCTCGGCTAGCTGTTGTTCTAGAGGGAGGTACGTCTTCCCCTCTTCCCCCACCCTGGCCCTTGCTGACTGACTCCTAGTCATCGGGCCACATCCCTCAGTTTGGTACTGATGGTGGGGGTGGAGAAAACCTGGGCACGAGACACAGGTGGGCTGTAGAAACTGTTCATGTAGTATCCCATACCTGGTGTCGGTCTCCGTACGGCCAGCGTCAACTCCCTGGGACTGCTGCAACAACATCGCTCTCCTCTGTTGCTTTCTTTGTCTCTTGGTTAACTGGCAGTCACCTGCAACGGACACTTCAGCATGGATCGACTCGGGTAATACAGTTGTCTCTGGGTCGCTCGCTGCAACGACTCCCTGTGGCGGAGTAAAAGACATTATTTCCAGTCCCTCTGTCACACTGGACACTAGAGGGGAGTCAATCAAATTCCAGTCAATCAAGTTAACGTCACCATCCAATTCGGTCAATGTAATGTCTGCAGAGGTTATCGGCATTACCCCACTACCGACATTATCTCTTTTTATCACCTTTCGTAATCTCTTTTTCTGTTTCTTAATTTGGGTACGCATTCTATACCGGCCTCCTTTAACCACAAGGTTCTGTAATGGCCTGAATATCTTTGGCAATTTTTTCGTCACTTTTATCGTGACATCTCCAGTCGTTGAAATAGACAGATTGTCTACCCTTTCTATGGTCAGTGCATCTAACCCTCCAGTTGCTCCCATCTGTGTATTTTCCATTCTCACCTTTCTTCAAACACTCGTAACGTCACCGTTTGGAAAGCAAGTTTCTCTGTATTCAAACTATTTTTACCAAACTTGAGTTAATTTCACTCACACTTCTATATTGGTGTAAACAGGAATTGATAACCCGCTGTGTGATACTATACCCCCTGACTGTCAACAGTCTCTTTGATTTCCCTGTTGGGGTTCGGAATTGTCAGCGCTGGCCATCTGTCCTGGAGCAGCTGTGAAGAGAGAAGCAAAAAATACACTTAATTATCGGTGACATTTCCCATTCACAATCCATCATTTATCTTTAAGCATGGAATGTCGGGCATCTCCTATACTAAAATCACTTGAGAGCATTTGTGCAATCTTCGTTTTTGATTTATCAATGACACAGCCTTAATCTTTTTTCAGTTGTCTCCATTGGAAAACCAGACTCTCAATCCTGTTGTCCTGATCCTCCTTAATACAACTCCGGGGAACTTATTTTGCATCAGCCTTCTCCTTCTGTTGGTCAATCAGAAATTTGTTATTTACAGCCTATCATTTCTAAACATCTGTATTGGACATGGTAATTTTAGGTGAATAATCTCACTTTTACTCTAATTGTTCTTTGCAAATTACTATGTGTATGTGTAACTATATTTATTTCTGTCCGTGAAAGCCTAACAATGTATTCCGCTCATATTACATTATACATCTCAGTAACATACATATTTTCCATTCATAATTTCTCACACAGTTACTATATTTCCCCCGTAACACCTAACCCTTTAGGTGTTAAACAACGCGCTTCTCACGAGAACAGAAATCAATTTTCAGTGTCTTATGTCACTGAAGTCCCCGTGCATTTAGAACAGTGTCACACAACCCGTTCATAACCACAGGCGCCGACTCCATCCCCACATTGAAAATCCTGCCGACCAATGACAGCTCACCGGTCAACCCGACCTGTGGCCCACGGCGTCACCCCCAGTTTGCAACCTGGAACGCGAAACCCCGGGCCTCCTACTCAAGGATATTCAAAGATCATTCCACTCACAACCCCTGCCACACACACACAGCACCTCTGATACCACTCAACCACCGCAACCACAGTCACCCAAATACCCACACACAATATAATCCGACGCGCGTAGTGTGGCAGCGAGCCTTTGACGAGTGCACGCATAGCGCACCCCCGTTAATGCGCGGTGGCAGACAGCGAGCCCACCCCCGCCACAACGTTTAGCAGTCCCCGTACCCCTGGTAAAACGAAAAATTTGCGCAGTGTGGCAGCGAGCATCGCCGAGTCGCACACATAGCGCATCCCCGTCAAAGCGTGGAGGCAGACAGTGAGCTACGACGAACTGTCTACCCACACCCCCATCGCAGGCGCAGCCGAGCAGAGTAATTATGCTCCGACCTACGGCCCACCAACATGAACGCCACACAAAAAATACTGACACGGAGCCCCCGCCTTACCAGCCGGAGCTCGTCCAAATGCAAGGAAAGAAGTACGAGCGCCTTGTCGACCAAAGCGTAGCCCTAACGCCAGCCAATACCACTACCAGCACTAGAAATTCCCTAAAAATAACAATAAAACTGAATATAGAACAACAACACCCGCTCAATAAGTCCCAAACTCAACCAACTGCCTTCGAACCCCACAGTAAACAGCAATAAACAATAACCCTACCACTACACCGCGTCTGAAACCCATACAAAAACAACATATCTATATACAGGCCCAAACTAGGAGAGAAAGAGAGAGCGTTTCGGGGGGGCCGAGGGGGGGAAAAAAATATATGGAAGAGAGGCGGTGTGGGAATGAGGGGAGTGAGGGGGAGGGAGTGAGAGGGGGGGGGGGTAAGAAAGAGAGAGAAAGGGAGGGGAGGTGAGAGGGAGAGGGAGAGAGGAGAGGTGAGAGGGAAAGAAAGAGAGGGGGGGGGTGAAAGAGAAAGAGAGAGAGAGGGAGGTGAGAGGGAGAGGGAGAGAGGGGGGGGAAGGTGAGAGGGAGAGGGAGAGGGAGAGAGGGGGGAGGCGACAGGGAGAGGGAGGGAGGAGAGAGAGAGAGAGAGGGGGGTGAGAGAGGGAAAGAAGGAGAGTGGGGGGGGGTAAAAGAGAGAAAGAAAGAGAGGGGGGGGGGGTGAAAGAGAAAAAGAGAGAGAGAGAGGGAGGGGAGGTGAGAGGGAGAGGGAAAGAGGCGAAAGGGAGAGGGAGGGAGGAGGGCGAGAGGGAGAGGGAGAGAGGGGGGAGGTGAAAGGGAGAGGGAGGGAAGAGGGTGAGAGAAGGAAAGAAAGAGGGGGGGGGGTGAAAGAGAAAGAGAGAGAGAGGGAGGGGAGGTGAGAGGGAGAGGAAGAGAGGCGAAAGGGAGAGGGAGGGAGGAGGGTGAGAGAAGGAAAGAAAGAGAGGGGGGGGTGAAAGAGAAAGAGAGAGAGAGGGAGGGGAGGTGAGAGGGAGAGAGGGGGGAGGTGAAAGGGAGAGGGAGGGAGGAGGGTGAGAGAAGGAAGGAAAGAAAGGGGGGGGGTGAAAGAGAAAGAGAGAGAGAGAGAGAGGGAGAGAGGGGGGAGAGAAGGAAAGAAGGAGAGGGGGGGGGGGGGAGAGAAAGAAAGAGAGAGAGGGAGAGGGGGGAGGGTGAGAGAAGGAAAGAGAGAGAGGGAGGGGGGGGGGTGAGAGAGAGTGTACGAGGGGGAGGGGGGGCCAAGGCCCCACAATCCACCGCCAGATTAAAGCACAACAATCCAATCTCACTCTACCAGCACACTAACCCCCTAATGAAAACGTTCTGTGAGCAGAATCCAAAAATATTCATCCTGTCCTCTTCCGCCCCCTACCGTATTCCTAAATAAACTCCACCCTCCCCTTAACAATGGACGCTCGGTGCCCCTCCCAAAATGGACGCCGGCGCCCCTGCTAAGATGGACGCCCCCCGCGAGACATCCCGAGAGCCCCGCCATGCCATGACGTCAGCACAGTTAGCTTAGCTTCGTTAGCCACGTCGCGGGCCGTCAGACCGCGCACCCTTAAGACGTCACAACCGGCGACCATTTTAGCCGTTAGCGCGGCTAGGTAGCATTAGCTTAGCTCCACCCATGATCCCATAAAAACGTTCCCCAACGACTCACCGACCCGTTTCGCCTCGCGGGCCGACACCTCGCAATGTTAATATAACACCACATTCCCCACAACAGAATCCTAATTCCCTCAAAACGCCAGTGTAGTGATCTAAACAGAAATATAAAGACATAACAGCCCTCAGGCCGCCGCAAAACTCTAGTTTGACCCCTTTGTCGTCACCACCGGCGAGCTTAGAACGACTTCTGGGTCCCCGCAACACATAATCCCATTCACCTTAAACATTATACATCTATTTTATCCGCCACGAATATGAAAACTTTTAAGTGCCTTACACATCCCCGTAATCTCAAGACACCATCGATCGACCTTATACATTTGAACCTATGTCCATTTGTCCGCCGTATCCTCCGGTCGCCTCAGAGGCTAATACAACAGCTAACTGCTGCTGCGTTCCACGGGCCCCGAAAAACCGGCGTTATCATTACATTTCCCCACGGCCAACCGGTGACTTAAATTACATAATAATACAACTATACTCTCACACGTACCACCAATCATTCCTAACCATAGCCATTCGCCAACCATACATCCATACCCGCTTCCTAACTACAAATAAAAATACAAAATCAGCATTCACGCACATTATCGCCTCTCGAACGTCGCACAGCAGCGCGACTAGTAAACACTAGACCAAACGTAATTGCACACACTTTCATACTGCATGTTTAAGCTTACCATAGCTTTTGTTGAATTCCCACTAAGTACCTATCAGTCCGAATTGTTCCATTAAGTACTTATTTTGTTACAGCCTAACGCAGTTAATTAACACGCCTGCTGCGCTCAAAGTCAAACAAGACCCTTGCAGTCTGCCCGGCACGGTCCTAACACGCACACGTACCACCGTTTAACTTTGAGCACGAACCAGACCCCGCTTTTATTAAAAAGCCACGTATCTGGGTGTACTTCAGCTCCTCCATAGAACTATTCCCCGTACTCTGTAACCTCACACGCCACTCCCCGGTCCCGAAGGTTCTCCTCATGCTTACCACACTTAACTCGCATGTTCTGAATGGTAACAGCGCTCTGTCCTCTTCCCATATTCTCTGTACTTCAGCTCCATTGTGGAACTATTCCTCGCACCCAATTTCACAGAGCTTCCCCTTCCATTCAGAACACCCAAATCATTCCTTATTAACTGCGCTCCATGTCTCGAGTATTATTTTCTAGGGTTCTAATAATCCCTCGAGAAGCGCATCCTATCTAGGGATGGGTACCTTTCACATTTGAACCGATATCGGTACCTGTGAATCGATACCGGTACCCAACGGTACCTTTTTTCGGTACTTTAAAAAAAACAAAAAAAAATAAAAAAAAAATAAAAAAAAATATTTTTTATTAAAAAAATTTTTTTTTTTTTTTTTTTTTTTTTTTACTTTTTTCTTTTCATGTCAACGTTCACACGCACAATATATGCTTACCTAGGATTTGACTTGATTCAACAACAAAGCAGTCGGAGCAATGACAAGCCGAAAACTGTCGAAATTTTATTTACCTACCTCAGTCGTAAAAAAAAAATCCAAACTTCAAATAACTACAATTTCGACAGTTTTCGGCTTGTCATTGCTCCGACTGCTTTGTTGTTGAATCAAGTCAAATCCTAGGTAAGCATATATTGTGCGTGTGAACGTTGACATGAAGGAAAAAAAAGTAAAAAAAAAAAAAAAAATTAAAAAAAAAATTAATAAAACATATTTTTTTTTATTTTTTATTATTTTTTTTGGTTTCTCACTTGATTCGATACTCGGTAGTACCGACGTGTTTCGGTTCGGTACCTCAAAAGTACCGAATTCGGTACCCATCCCTAATCCTATCGCACGCAAAACGGACCACCGTGGCTTCCTGGCCAGAAAAACCGTAGTCAGTCGCAATACGACGCTTATAACCTGTCTCGCAAACCAGTTTTGGCGGTGCACACTCATCTTTACCATATCTGACTTGCATGTTCTGAATAGTAACAGAGTTCTGTACACTTCCCCATATTCTCTGTACAACAGTTGTCCAGTGGAACTTCCCTGTACCCAATTACACAGCACTTCCCCTTCCATTCAGAACATCCAATTCATCACTTATTACTTCATGTTCACATGAGGTTAAGTCTTTAGCAAACCCCCCTTTGGTTCGAATTGAACACCCGTACACTCCATAACACTCACCTTTGGTAACTCTCTCCGGCTACGCGAAGACGATTTGTTGTTGTCGTTGTTGTTCAAGGTGAAGAAAGAGGAAAAAAAATTCTCTTTTGTTGTCGTTCAAAACGGACGTTTCCATTCAAGGGTCACAGCACCAAATGAAGTGGATTTCCCAAGCTATTTCGGTTCTGCTCTGTTCAGAACCGGGTTGCTTAGTACTCTGCGTTGTGATTCAATAGCTTTAAAGCTCTGGGAATTACTTCTATCTTCCAGCGGTGCAGGCAGAAGGAATTAGGAGGAAAAAGGTTATATAACAGCTGTTTAATCAAAGTTTAAGAGTGTATACAAATTACAATAAAGAATGCTATAGTTGTGATCAAAAACCCTATGCCGTAATTGATACAACCAGAATAATATTACAGTAAAGAGAATGATAGTTGATAAGTTGTTGAAAGTCTTTGTTTTTGTTCTCTGCTGATAACAAAGAGGATTCTGTTTTTCCCTCCAAAAAGTTCCTTTGTTCTTGCCCGCCTGCTTGTGGATGAGATGGTAAACGGTCTTGTCCTGGTGAGTTGGGTTTTCTTCAGAGACCTCTTTCCCCCATCACACCCAGATCTTATAGCCAAGACCTGCATGATCTTGTGATGTCATCAGAATGACATCACCAAATTCTTTCCTCCAATCCCAGGCCTGCTAAGCTTGCATTTGAAAATAGGGGTTTGGCTTAATAGGCCAACCCCCTTCACATAAACCCAGATATATTTCTTTACCACAAAGTCTGCTGACTTTCAATAAATTGCTACCAAATCTAATCATTCTGTTAGCTTACATCAATATTTTATAAACTGAATAGAATATAACTGAATAACAGATCAAATTAGAACTGGATAGAATAGAATACAAATCAATACCATAGAT
This sequence comes from Notolepis coatsorum, assembly GCF_963971535.1. Classification (NCBI taxonomy): domain Eukaryota; kingdom Metazoa; phylum Chordata; class Actinopteri; order Aulopiformes; family Paralepididae; genus Notolepis; species Notolepis coatsorum. The sequence goes on along the minus strand of NC_140165.1, from coordinate 54,742,943 downwards.
CAGAATAGAACTGAATAGAATAGACCAGAATAAAACTGATTAGCATAGATGAAGAGATGAAAACAGAACAGACACATTAACTAATTGTAGACATTGAATTTCTGCAAACTGTAGTTCAGATCAATACAAAATGCTCATATCTCTGATCTGTGTGTGTGTATATATATATATGTATGTGTGTCTATGTGTGTCTGTGTGTGTCTATGTGTCTGTGTGTGTGTGTGTGTGTGTGTGTGTGTCTATTTGTGTGTGTGTGTGTGTGTGTCTGTGTGTGTGTGTGTGTGTGATCTATGTGTGTGTGTGAGTGTGTGTATGTGAATGTGAATGTAAGTGTGTGTGTGAATGGGTAACTAAGGCTTCCTGCCCCCCACCCCTGACGAACCCAGGTGGCTGATTGCGTAAACAGTTGTTGTAAACAGTTCCTCTATTGTCTTGGTTTGAAACTTGTCTACTCAGCTGTTCTCACAGGACCGGTTCCACAGATCACACAGGATACATGACTCTGTATTTTTAGACTCGGCTGTTGCCCACACTTTGTATGCAAATTCACCAAAAGGGCAGAGTAATCTAATCACCAGAAGCATATATTTGGCTGACTTTACTATTGCAGCTGTTTTCTCTAAATATAACACATTAGTTTGATCCTGAGATCTATGTTGTTCCACTTTGACTGTTTCTATAAGACTTTTACACAACAGTTTAATTACTTTGATGATCTATGTTTCCAGAATCTACCACACTAGTTAAAATGTACAGTAGTGCACAAACTCTACGTTGGCTTTGAGAGTTGTATTATACTGATATAAAAGTTATGCTGTAGGTTGTATGTGGGAGGGGGGCGGGGGGCTGCGTCGCTCACAGTATTTGGTTAACGTTACTGTGGGAAGTTATGCTGTAGGTTGTGTATGGGGGCGGGGGGGGTACGTCGTCCACGGTCTATTTAACGTTATGTACAGTAGTTGTGTTTGATTGATTGAAAACTTTATTAACAGATTGCAGAATGGGTACAGTACAGTACATAGATGTAGCAGTACTGTCTATCTGTATGTCATGTATGTCTGTCCTGATGAATTGAAAATGGGGGACCCTGATGTAAACAAGACGAAAGTATTTCTCTGGTCTGCATCCCCTTAACAATTGTGTGTATTGAGCTGTACTATATTGTACCCATTCTGCAATCTGTTAATAAAGTTTTCAATCAATCAATCAAAACAGCTCAATACATACAATTGTTAAGGGGATGCAGACCAGAGAAAGACGTTTGTCTTGTTTACATCAGGGTCCCCCATTTTCAATTCATCATAAACAGGGGTGTAAAAAGTACCCAGAAATTATACTTTACTACTACTATTATACTAAGTACACTGTACAACTGTACAAGCAAAACTTTACATTGGAATATTGACAAAACCATACTTGGTCATTTACTGTACATTGGAGGGGGTTGGGTTAGGACATTTACAGGGTCCAGTTTCGAATTGCAGTCTCCCGTAGTTGCTCTTTGAGAGTGGTTTTGAAAGTGGGTAGTGATTCACATTCCTTTACAGCAGGGATCAGCAACCTTTTTGATACGAAGTGCCATTTTAAAATGTTCTTGTTAACCAGTGTGCCATATCAATGTTAAGGTTAATTATGAAACCACATCACAATGTAAATCTCCAACAGATCTGTAATTCTATTCCATCCATATAGGCAACGTGCATAGCAATAGTTTTAATAACCATTTTCCTCTCATAAATATATAAGAGAATGCTGCCGTCTTTATGAGATGCTTGCTTGCCATACCTGGACACATTCAGCCTTGTCTGCCTCATCCTTTAAAGTTCTCATGTTTGGTCTCAAAATGGCGTTTAACACTCAATGTTCGGCAAACAACAACAGACTGACCCTTCTCATTGGCTCTGACCATGAAATATCCCTGGTATATCAGTCAACCTACACTACCATAAATAACAGGCTGTGCAACTGCCAATGGCTGTGAAAGAGGTAACTGCATGGGGAGGTAACTCAACATTTCCAAAAAGGTTCCTCTTACACATTTGCTAGTGTGCCATGTTGGTTTAGATAATGTGTACCAATGGTGGCACTCGTGCCTAAGGTTGCTGACCCCTGCTTTACAGCTTTGGGTAGGGAGTTCCACATCGATGTGGCATAATTGCGAACCGTGTTTAGTCCCTTGTTTGAGCCGAATCTGGGTTTAACATGATTTGTGGAGCTCCCTCTGGTGTTGTGATCGTGGTATTCACTGACCTTTGGGAAGTATTTTGACATGTACATGGGTACCTTAGTCGTATAGTGTATCTTGTTGACCAGGCCCATTGCAAGTTGCTGTACTCTGTCGTCTACTCTAAGCCATCCTAGGTTGTCAAAGTGGGCAGGGGTGAGGTGGGTTCTAGGAGTAAGGTCAAGCAGTAGTCTGACCAGTTTGTTTTGAGATCTGCCAGGTTATGACATTTATGCTTCTACCTAAAACCAGGTTATGTGAGTAGCTGGGATTGGTTCAGGTTCTGATATTGCTGTACAGGCCAAGATTTCACTGATCGCTTTAGTACTTAGACACATAGCACTATGTTGTATCCTCTCACCAGGCTCCAATGCAATGGGGCACATTTTCACATGATGTTGCTGTCAATGACGCATTATACAAAATGGTCATCAGTAGTGGCCACAGAAATAAACCCATATTCCATAATGGGACTTGAGTATACTGAATATTTGTGTTATGGTTTGTAACCGACCCCAATCGCACAACACAAGACAGGTATGATGGTTTGCCAAGAAACAGATATTTATTTAGAACAGGGAAAAAGGGCACTGTCCCTTTAAGGGAGAAAACACAAAACACTGGAATAACACAAGAGGGGAAGGTAAAGTGCCTTTAAGAGGCGGGCAGGAAAAGGGAACACTAAGGGAAGGTAAGGGAACGCCTAAGGGAAGGTTAAGGGAACGCCTAAGGGAAGGTTAAGGGAACGCCTTGGGAACAAAGGAACTAGAGACTAGGAGAACTAGGGAAAGAGGACTAGGGACTAGAAGAGCTAGGGATAGAGGACTAGGGACTAGGAGAACTAGGGATAGAGGACTAGGGACAGAGGGGACTGAGGCCCGCGGAGGCGGGCTGGGGAACAGGGAGGAACTGGGGACAGAGAACCGCGGAGGCGGGCTGGGGACAGGGAGGAACTGGGGACTGGTGGGAAAACATCTGGGCCGCTCTGCAGAACAGAGGAGAGGGTTAATATTCAAAGGGAAAAAACAGAGCAGATGCAGAACAGTCCAAATAACAAAGTAACAAAGTAAATACTATCTTTGTGTGAACAAACACACAGTGGGAGATGAAATGTCCAAAATAATATCCACGAGAGAACAAAACAGAGTGGGAGATGAAAAGTCCAAACTAATAACTAAGTGAGAACTAAAGGAGGCAATACGCTGGGAGAGTGACATCACAATCAAAACTCACCCAGGCGTATGCGTAATGGTACAGGAACAGCAGCGGGAACGGGGGCAAGAGGCATTACGCTGAGTGAGTGACATCACAATCAAAACTCACCCAGGCGTATGCGTAAAGGTACAGGGACAGCAGCGGGAACGGGGGCAAGGGCACTACGCTGAGTGAGTGACATCACAATCAAAACTCACCCAGGCGTATGCGTAAAGGTACAGGGACAGCAGCGGGAACGGGGGCAAGGGCACTACGCTGAGTGAGTGACATCACAATCAAAACTCACCCAGGCGTATGCGTAAAGGTAAGGGACAGCAGCGGGAACGGGGGCAAGGGCACTACGCTGAGTGAGTGACATCACAATCAAAACTCACCCAGGCGTATGCGTAAAGGTAAGGGACAGCAGCGGGAACGGGGGCAAGGGCACTACGCTGAGTGAGTGACATCACAATCAAAACTCACCCAGGCGTATGCGTAAAGGTAAGGGACAGCAGCGGGAACGGGGGCAAGGGCACTACGCTGAGTGAGTGACATCACAATCAAAACTCACCCAGGCGTATGCGTAAAGGTAAGGGACAGCAGCGGGGCGAGGGCATCGCCACCGGGTGGCTGGCTGTCCGAGCCGAGGAACAGAGTGCTGGAACAGTGGCGGTGACGAGGGAGTCGTCCACCGGGTAGCCGACTGTCGGAGCCGAGGAACAGAGTGCTGGAACAGTGGCGGTGACGAGGGTGTCGTCCACCGGGTAGCCGCTGTCGGAGCCGAGGAACAGAGTGCGCGCCACACCTTGGTGTGCGCGTCGGAACAGTGGCGGTGGCGAGGGCGTCGTCCACCGGGTAGCCGCTGTCGGAGCCGAGGAACAGAGTGCGCGCCACACCTTGGTGTGCGCGTCGGAACAGTGGCGGTGGCGAGGGCGTCGTCCACCGGGTAGCCGCTGTCGGAGCCGAGGAACAGAGTGCGCGCCACACCTTGGTGTGCGCGTCGGAACCGAGAGACGCCTCGGGGTGCGTCTGCGAGGAGGAGTGTGCCAAGCACGAAGGTCTGGAAGATGCGCGTCGGCGCGCTGAGGTCTGGAGAGCGTGCCAAGCTCGAAGGTCTGGAAGATGCGCGTCTGTGCGCTGGTACGGAGGAGCGTGCCAAGCTCGAAGGTCTGGAAGATGCGCGTCAGTGCGCTGGTACGGAGGAGCGTGCCAAGCTCGAAGGTCTGGAAGATGCGCGTCAGTGCGCTGGTACGGAGGAGCGTGCCAAGCTCGAAGGTCTGGAAGATGCGCGTCAGTGCGCTGGTACGGAGGAGCGTGCCAAGCTCGAAGGTCTGAAGTGGAACACTGGAATACCTCCCGTAGAGGATTAGAGAGCGCAGTACAGTGTCTCCCTCCAGGCAAACGGCGGCAGGTGGCCAAAGCCCTTGAAGATGCGCGTTGCGCGCTGGTGACTGGAGAGCGTGCCAAGCTCGAGGGTCCGGGAGATGCGCGTTGGTCTAGATGTGCGTCAGGACGAACAGCTGCGCTGGGGTCTGCAGTGGAACGCTGGGGTGCCTCCCGTGGAAGTTACAGGGAGCGCAGAACAGTCTCCTCCACAGGCTACGGCGACAGCAGACGAAGGCTGGAGCAAACATCTCAAGGCTGGAGAGGTTCATCTTACAGCATTGGTAGACCAGAGGATCTCCCGAAAGAGTCTAGATGTTAGGGAATATGACTCGGCATGAATACAACACGACCCCACGCCAAAACGAGGGGAAGCGCCCTGGTATTTAAAGCCCACAGGGGGACTAATTAGCCTGCCAACACAGGTGCGAGAGATAATAGAATATCAAACAGGTGTGGCCACTAAGGGTAAGGAACGAGAGGGTGGGGGCTAGAGAGAGTGAGTAGGGAATTCCTAACAGTAGGCTTAAAGAAGACAGAGAAAAGGTAGTGAGCAGCGGGCAAAACCTCACAGTACCCCCCCCTCAACGGGAGCCACCCGGCGACCCAAAACAAATACAGACAGAGTGGCAGGGGGCAAAACAAGAGGTACTGGCCAAGCCAGCAGGGGAAGCCACCACAAGAGTGGGGCTAGCAAAAGAAACAGGGTCGCCGAGGGGTAACTAGGGTAGCAGAGGGGCAACTGGTCTAGAGGAACTGGGTCTAGAGAACTAGTCTAGCGAACCGGGCAAGAGAACTGGTCTAGAGAACTGGTTTAGGGAACTGGTCTAGAGAACTGGTCTAGAGGAACTGGTCTAGAGGGACTGAGGGGCAAGCAGGGTAGCTAAGGGGTAACCATGGAAGCACCGGGAAAGGGCTAGCAGAGGGAAGGTTAGCTGCCAGGGCACTGATAGCTACAGGGCCTATGCTAGCTGTACTGCTACAACAACATAGAGGCTGCGCTAGCTGCCGGAGCTAGGCTGGCAGACAGGGCTGGACCAGCATGAGAGCACAAGCTAGCTGGAAGGACAGTCCTAGCTGTGTGAGAAAAACTGACCTTGCTAGCTGAAAGGGCAGTCCTAGCAGTGGGATAAACTACACAAAAAGGTGGAGGCCATGCAGAGGGACCGGGTTAGCTGCTTGGGCCTGGCTAGCTACAGGGCCCATGCCAGCTGCAAGGCTGCATTAACATAGAGGCTGTGCTAACAGCCGGGGCCAAGCTAGCAGACCGGGGCCATGCAGAGGGAAACTGGGTTAGCTGCCAGGGCATGGCTAGCTACAGGGGGGTCAAACAGGGCAAAACGGGAAGCAAACAGGGGAGCTAACCGGGGAGACTAACAAGCTAAACAGGGGAGTAACAGGCTAACAAGGGAGCTAAACAGGACTAACAAGGAAGCTAAACTGGGCTAACAGGGAAGCCAGAGGGGACAAGAAAAAAAAAGGCAAACTCAACATACACAGTCTGTGCTGGCTGGGGTCGTAGACTTGGTGGGGTCGTACTGTTATGGTTTGTAACCGACCCCAATCGCACAACACAAGACAGGTATGATGGTTTGCCAAGAAACAGATATTTATTTAGAACAGGGAAAAAGGGCACTGTCCCTTTAAGGGAGAAAACACAAAACACTGGAATAACACAAGAGGGGAAGGTAAAGTGCCTTTAAGAGGCGGGCAGGAAAAGGGAACACTAAGGGAAGGTAAGGGAACGCCTAAGGGAAGGTTAAGGGAACGCCTAAGGGAAGGTTAAGGGAACGCCTTGGGAACAAAGGAACTAGAGACTAGGAGAACTAGGGAAAGAGGACTAGGGACTAGAAGAGCTAGGGATAGAGGACTAGGGACTAGGAGAACTAGGGATAGAGGACTAGGGACAGAGGGGACTGAGGCCCGCGGAGGCGGGCTGGGGAACAGGGAGGAACTGGGGACAGAGAACCGTGGAGGCGGGCTGGGGACAGGGAGGAACTGGGGACTGGTGGGAAAACATCTGGGCCGCTCTGCAGAACAGAGGAGAGGGTTAATATTCAAAGGGAAAAAACAGAGCAGATGCAGAACAGTCCAAATAACAAAGTAACAAAGTAAATACTATCTTTGTGTGAACAAACACACAGTGGGAGATGAAATGTCCAAAATAATATCCACGAGAGAACAAAACAGAGTGGGAGATGAAAAGTCCAAACTAATAACTAAGTGAGAACTAAAGGAGGCAATACGCTGGGAGAGTGACATCACAATCAAAACTCACCCAGGCGTATGCGTAATGGTACAGGAACAGCAGCGGGAACGGGGGCAAGAGGCATTACGCTGAGTGAGTGACATCACAATCAAAACTCACCCAGGCGTATGCGTAAAGGTACAGGGACAGCAGCGGGAACGGGGGCAAGGGCACTACGCTGAGTGAGTGACATCACAATCAAAACTCACCCAGGCGTATGCGTAAAGGTACAGGGACAGCAGCGGGAACGGGGGCAAGGGCACTACGCTGAGTGAGTGACATCACAATCAAAACTCACCCAGGCGTATGCGTAAAGGTAAGGGACAGCAGCGGGAACGGGGGCAAGGGCACTACGCTGAGTGAGTGACATCACAATCAAAACTCACCCAGGCGTATGCGTAAAGGTAAGGGACAGCAGCGGGAACGGGGGCAAGGGCACTACGCTGAGTGAGTGACATCACAATCAAAACTCACCCAGGCGTATGCGTAAAGGTAAGGGACAGCAGCGGGAACGGGGGCAAGGGCACTACGCTGAGTGAGTGACATCACAATCAAAACTCACCCAGGCGTATGCGTAAAGGTAAGGGACAGCAGCGGGGCGAGGGCATCGCCACCGGGTGGCTGGCTGTCCGAGCCGAGGAACAGAGTGCTGGAACAGTGGCGGTGACGAGGGAGTCGTCCACCGGGTAGCCGACTGTCGGAGCCGAGGAACAGAGTGCTGGAACAGTGGCGGTGACGAGGGTGTCGTCCACCGGGTAGCCGCTGTCGGAGCCGAGGAACAGAGTGCGCGCCACACCTTGGTGTGCGCGTCGGAACAGTGGCGGTGGCGAGGGCGTCGTCCACCGGGTAGCCGCTGTCGGAGCCGAGGAACAGAGTGCGCGCCACACCTTGGTGTGCGCGTCGGAACAGTGGCGGTGGCGAGGGCGTCGTCCACCGGGTAGCCGCTGTCGGAGCCGAGGAACAGAGTGCGCGCCACACCTTGGTGTGCGCGTCGGAACCGAGAGACGCCTCGGGGTGCGTCTGCGAGGAGGAGTGTGCCAAGCACGAAGGTCTGGAAGATGCGCGTCGGCGCGCTGAGGTCTGGAGAGCGTGCCAAGCTCGAAGGTCTGGAAGATGCGCGTCTGTGCGCTGGTACGGAGGAGCGTGCCAAGCTCGAAGGTCTGGAAGATGCGCGTCAGTGCGCTGGTACGGAGGAGCGTGCCAAGCTCGAAGGTCTGGAAGATGCGCGTCAGTGCGCTGGTACGGAGGAGCGTGCCAAGCTCGAAGGTCTGGAAGATGCGCGTCAGTGCGCTGGTACGGAGGAGCGTGCCAAGCTCGAAGGTCTGAAGTGGAACACTGGAATACCTCCCGTAGAGGATTAGAGAGCGCAGTACAGTGTCTCCCTCCAGGCAAACGGCGGCAGGTGGCCAAAGCCCTTGAAGATGCGCGTTGCGCGCTGGTGACTGGAGAGCGTGCCAAGCTCGAGGGTCCGGGAGATGCGCGTTGGTCTAGATGTGCGTCAGGACGAACAGCTGCGCTGGGGTCTGCAGTGGAACGCTGGGGTGCCTCCCGTGGAAGTTACAGGGAGCGCAGAACAGTCTCCTCCACAGGCTACGGCGACAGCAGACGAAGGCTGGAGCAAACATCTCAAGGCTGGAGAGGTTCATCTTACAGCATTGGTAGACCAGAGGATCTCCCGAAAGAGTCTAGATGTTAGGGAATATGACTCGGCATGAATACAACACGACCCCACGCCAAAACGAGGGGAAGCGCCCTGGTATTTAAAGCCCACAGGGGGACTAATTAGCCTGCCAACACAGGTGCGAGAGATAATAGAATATCAAACAGGTGTGGCCACTAAGGGTAAGGAACGAGAGGGTGGGGGCTAGAGAGAGTGAGTAGGGAATTCCTAACAGTAGGCTTAAAGAAAACAGAGAAAAGGTAGTGAGCAGCGGGCAAAACCTCACAATTTGACCATACCAAATATCTCATATAAAAGGCCTTCTAGTAGGCCAGTTGACTAACTCATAATAATTAGCATCATATAGCCACAATACTAACTAACAATGCTTTACTTTTTCTCTTTCCTTGGCATGTCTCCCAGGGGGCCCGGAATCACTACTTACTGGTCTGTTTAGTCCTATCTCATTCCTCATCTCTCCTGCTCCATCCCTCATCTGCTGACTGTGGTCATCCTGTCCTGGGTGTGTTTGGTCTCCTGCTCCACTCTTCTTCAGGCTCTGTGATCCTGCACCTTTTTAGGGTGGAGGATATCGGCAGCCATTGGACGTGGTTGGCTGCCTGAATTTAGCTTAAGTCTATTGCTCTTTTTGCCCAACAAAGTAACTGCAATTTTTTTGAGGACCAGCACCATGAAAGGACAAGACAATCTGAATGTGTGCACATAACCTCACCATGCTCACTGAGAACACCTGCACAATGAGGATTACAGTTGATCACAAATGATGTGCTTGTTTATGTGTTGTGCTTGTAGTAGTAGTGTTAGCTTGTGTGCTATTTGATTGTTATTATTTACACTGTTTCTAAACAACTCCTAACTGATCAGAAAAAGATACTGGAATATGTTGTTTCTTTACACATATGTTGGATTATGTAATTGGTTTGTCTTTTTTATTGGTTTGTCATGACAAACCAATTACATAATCCAACATATGTGTAAAGAAACAACATATTCCAGTTAACGGTATATTTTTTTAATGATTCGTTACGGCGAAATCAATACTTCCATTTGTATAAATTGCATTAAGCGGACCTTAGTATTGCTGCCTGGCTGAGGGGCTTGTTGCGGCTCATGTGCATGCGCACGCTCGGCCAATCAGAGCAACGCGGAAGGGCTTGTTGCTTACCGAAAGTATTCACGCGGTTGGGGCTCCTTTTGCACAAATTACTGCATCAATACAGCTAAATATATACTTTTCCACGATATTCAAATTTATTGAGCTGCACCTGTACATCACTGTGCTCAGGAGGCAAAACGATGTCTAACATGCCTGCCATGTATCACAAACAGTACTGTATTTGCAAATCTGGTATGTCATAAATGTATAGATGTAGCAGTACTGTCTATCTGTAAGTCATGTATCAAGTTTCAAGTTCAAGTTTCTTTAATAGTTGTCATACAGAAGTACAGAATACTTTTGCTAGACAAAAGATAAGTGAAATAAAATAGTATAGCATGTAAAAAAAAATAGAAGTAAAAATAGAAGTCACGTACGTAGACACAGTGTAAGGGCCATATGAGTGTTTTGATTATGTCAGTAGCTTCTCCGATATATATATATATATATTTTGTAATTGTGTTTAGTTTAAGGCACAATTAGGCGCCGGTGTGTAGAGGCCAAGGCCAACTTGTTGGATTTGTATTGCTAGAATATTAGAATTAATTTTGTCTAGAATAGTGTCTTATTTATGTTTGAACACTAGAGGGCTCACCGCCTCCATTATAGCCAGCTGGAAGTCATGAGATTACTTGAATGTAATTCAAGCATATATACCTTTAGGAGTTGAACATGAAGTAGTATTTTAACTTTGGGTGGAATAAAGTTTTAGAAACATTTGGGATGAATACACCTTTAAAGCTATTTGTGGGAATACACATACAAAAATAAAAACGAAAGAATGGAAAAACATGCAGAACTGATCGCTAATGCTGTCACGTCCCTGATGAAGATGAACAGGAGCACTTGGATTGGCAAGGTATTGTATTGGAGCGGACCCACGACAGGATGAAGGATGACAGGATGGGTCAAGCGCAGATGACATTTCAATGGCAACCCCCCCAAAGGAATGCGTGTGTGCTGCCCATCTCACATGTGTTACAAATAAAGACTTCATAGTCCCATTTCATTCATTTATTCATTCAAACGATTTGGGGTTATAAGCTTTAAAAGGATTTGGGGAAGACACCATAACACAATTGGGTATTCGAACCTTTAAAACCATTTGGGTGGAATACACCTTTAAAATTATTCGGGAAGACACATTTGGGTATTAGAACCTTTAAGACCATTTGGGTGGAATACACCTTTAAAATGATTCGGGAAGACACATTTGGGTATTAGAACCTTTAAAACCATTTGGGTGGAATACACCTTTAAAATGATTCGGGAAGACACATTTGGGTATTAGAACCTTTAAAACCATTTGGGTGGAATACACCTTTAAAATTATTCGGGAAGACACATTTGGGTATTAGAACCTTTAAGACCATTTGGGTGGAATACACCTTTAAAATGATTCGGGAAGACACATTTGGGTATTAGAACCTTTAAGACCATTTGGGTGGAATACACCTTTAAAATGATTCGGGAAGACACATTTGGGTATTAGAACCTTTAAAACCATTTGGGTGGAATACACCTTTAACTGTCCTGCTACTGTTGCATCACTGTGATGTACTGTCCTGCTAACCATTTGGGTGGAATACACCTTTAACTGTCCTGCGACTGTACACCTACTGTACTGCTACTGTACACATACTGTACTGCTACTGTACACCTACTGTACTGCTACTGTACACACCTCCTGCACATTGTGATGGGGCTGTCCTGCTAACCATTTGGGTGGAATACACCTTTAACTGTCCTGCTACTGTTGCATCACTGTGATGTACTGTCCTGCTAACCATTTGGGTGGAATACACCTTTAACTGTCCTGCGACTGTACACCTACTGTACTGCTACTGTACACCTACTGTACACCTACTGTACACCTACTGTACTGCTACTGTACACACCTCCTGCACATTGTGATGGGGCTGTCCTGCTAACCATTTGGGTGGAATACACCTTTAACTGTCCTGCTACTGTTGCATCACTGTGATCCACTGTACTGCTACTGTATTATAACCTTTAAAACAATTTGGGTGGAATACACCTTTAAAATCATTCGATTGGGGTTATAACCTTTAACACTATTTGGGTGAAATACACCTTTAACTGTCCTGCAGCCATTTTACCACTGTCCACTGTACTGTACTGTACAGTCCTGCTACATCACTGTCCTGCTAACCATTTGGGTGGAATACACCTTTAACTGTCCTGCTACTGTTGCATCACTGTGATCCACTGTACTGCTACTGTATTATAACCTTTAAAACAATTTGGGTGGAATACACCTTTAAAATCATTCGATTTGGGTTATAACCTTTAACACTATTTGGGTGGAATACACCTTTAACTGTCCTGCAGCCATTTTACCACTGTCCACTGTACTGTACTGTACAGTCCTGCTACATCACTGTCCTGCTAACCATTTGGGTGGAATACACCTTTAACTGTCCTGCTACATCACTGTGATGTACTGTCCTGCTACATCACTGTCCTGCTACATCATTGTCCTGCTACATCACTGTCCTGCTACATCACTGTAATGTACTGTCCTGCTACATCACTGTCCTGCTACATCACTGTCTTGCTACATCACTGTCCTGCTACATCACTGTGATGTACTGTCCTGCTACATCACTGTCCTGCTACATCACTGTGATGTACTGTCCTGCTACATCACTGTCCTGCTACATCACTGTCCTGCTACATCACTGTCCTGCTACATCACTGTGATGTACTGTCCTGCTACATCACTGTCCTGCTACATCACTGTCCTGCTACATCACTGTGATGTATTGTCCTGCTACATCACTGTGATGCTACATCACTGTCCTGCTACATCACTGTGATGTACTGTCCTGCTACATCACTGTCCTGCTACATCACTGTCCTGCTACATCACTGTGATGTATTGTCCTGCTACATCACTGTGATGCTACATCACTGTCCTGCTACATCACTGTGATCCACTGTCCTGCTACTGTTGCATCACTGTCCTGCACAGTACAGGACACAAAATGATTTAACTGCCTCTCCAAACCAGGCAGTGATGTTTCCAGTCAGAATGCTCTCTACAGCTCCGGAGTAGAAGGAGTGGAGTATCTTCCCCGATACTCTGAACTTCCTTAGCTGTCTCAGGTGATGGAGGCGCTGTTTTGCCTTTTTCACCACAGAATCTATGTGTGTACTGTAGACCATGTCAGGTCCTCTGTGATGTGGACTCCCAGGTACTTGAAACTGCTCACCCTGTCCACGATAGCCCCGTTTATCCACAACGGTGTGTGTGTCCCCTGCTGTATTCTCCTAAAATCCACCATCAGCTCTTTACCAATGTTCAGGAGTAGGCTGTTATCCCGGCACCAGCGTGCCAGTTCATCAACCTCCTCCCGATAGGCCTTCCCGTCCTTGAATTTTAGCAAGATGTTTGGACCATCTGTGAAAAAATTTCTTACCAATAGCTTTCTTCACCAAAGTGTTCCTATAGGTGTCTACTAACACCTCTCAATTTATTCAAACCCAAATCCTCGGGGGAAATTCTGGAGAGCCAATCAAAGTTAAGGGGCGAAAAATATGAAAATTATTTAAATTAAATATTAACGTGTGGGGTGACTAACTAGGGTTTTTCAGGGGTGCTGAATCTATTCCAACCATTCGTTTTGAGTAAAATTGGCTCCCTGGCCATAAAATATTGGTATACCCAGAGGGCTTGGGTGAAAATATGAAAAATCAAATATTAACGTGTGGGTTGACTAACTAGGGGTTTTCAGGGGTGCTGAATCTATTCCAACCATTAGTTTTGAGTAAGAATGGCTCCCTGGCCATACAATATTGGTATATTATATATATAGTAATCAATGTAATCAATGCCATAGTTGGATGGTTGGAAGAAGTAAACCCCTTTGATAACACATGGGACAGGAAGACCCCGGTGTCCTTCTCTACAGGGTTTAGCAGCTCTCCCGGAGACCCAGTAAATGCGGATCAGGCAGAGGAGATTGGCAGAACCATACAAGCCAAGATGGATGGGAAAACTGTTAATGATACAATGCAAACAAAGTACAAAGTCAAGTCATTAGCAACCCTCAGATCTGGATCCAAAGTCAATGGGGAGAAGCTGGTTATTGACTCACTCTGGCTCTTCAACCGCCTCATCATCAGTGAGCGTGAAGTCAAGACCAAAGAAGCTCTGCTATTTGAGTTGACGCCAACACCGATGTCTCTTTTTGACAAAAACCAGAAGATGTAAAAGCCAGATAAGGCTGCTCTAGCAAAGTTCCTAAAGACATTTGTGGAACCCATCAGGCAAACCCCATGCACGAGCCTTGTGATTGATGGTGGGTGGCTCCTGCACAATGTCAAGTGGGAGGTTAACCTCACCTGGAAGGACATCACTGAGAGCTACCTCCGGTTTGTGAAGGCCATGGGAAGCCAGCACCTCCGGATCACTGTGGTTTTTGACGTATATGACAACTTGACCAAGGACCATGATCATCTCAGACGTACAAAGCATACATGCTGTGACATCCAAACCATTATTCCTAGAGAAAAGTTCCTTGACAACAAGAACAACAAGGCCCAGCTTATGAGGCAAGAGAGTCCGCTGTTGAGGTGAAAGCTGAGGATACGGACATCCTGGTTATGCTCATTCATCATGATGCAGACCACTCAGTCTTCCTCACAATAGCAAACAATGTGTCTTACGATGGTGGAAAGATACAAGAGGCCCTCCCAGAGAAATACAGGAAATATTTGCTCTTTCTACACAGCTTCTCAGGCTGCGATACCGTGTCTGCAATTTCTGGCTTTGGCAAACCAACTTTGCTACGCACACTCTGCAAGACGGACCAAGCTGAGAAGGCCATGGACGTTTTTCTTGACATCCAAGCCCAGAAAGATACCATCATCACAGCCGGCTGTGAAATATTCAAACTCATGTTCCATGGGAAACCACCCAAAGACTTGGGGGACTTGAGATTTGAAATGTTCAGCAAACGGGCTGCAGCAGGGAAAATCAGCCCTGAGAAACTGCCCCAGACTACAGCAGCAGCAGCACAACATTGCTTGTTTTCCCCAACTCCTCAACCATAGCAGATTTGTAAACAAAATACACAACGATCTATACAATATACAAGGTATATGTTTTAAAAAAAAAAAAAATTACAAAGTAAAAAACAGTGGATAAAATAAGAAATTATTCTACAGTGTAAGTAGCAGCAGTGTGTGGTGTGTAGGTCACTTAAGGTTCTTCTGTGTGTACGCTCATGTGATAATTCAGAGTCTATCCGTCAGTAGTCTGTTTGCCCGGGGGAAGGAGCTGTTCAGTGTTCTCTTGGATGTGGACTTGAGACTACATTATCATCTGCCAGGCGGCATGAGCTCAAACAGTTTGTGGTTCGGGTGGCAGGGGTCTTTCAGGACCCTGTGTGCCTCGCTGATGCACCGCTCGGTGAATATACATGGAATTAGGAGCTCATGATCACCTGGCTCAGACTCACCGCCGTAGTTTTTGTGTTTTGAAACACATGGAACTGAATTAGTCATCAGCTTATTGACATGCGATGCGTTCACCGCGACCTACGAAAACAAAGATGAGGTGACAATAAAGGATTGTGAGTAGTTACATTATCTGTTTTCAGTCCTCTATGGTATTTTCCCATCAGCTGGAGGAGATTTCCCCATTTCCATACCTGGACATTTAATATTAGTCTTATGAATGGGGGCGACAGTGACTCGGTAGGTAGAGCAGTCGCCTGGTTATCCGGAGGTTCCTGGTCCGATTCCCGCTCCTCCCGGGCAGCATGTCGAAGTGTCCTTGAGCAAGACACTTAACCCCTAATTGCTCCCGATGAGCAGGTTGGCACCTTGCATGGTTGCCTCCGCTGTTGGTGTGAGTGAATGGGTCAAATGTGAGGAACAAATTGTAAAGCGCTTTGGATAAAATAATTATATAAATGCACCATTTATGAATCTAATTGACCTCACACTCAAATAATCTAACGTACCTCACACTAAAATAATCTAATTTACCTCACACTAAGAGCTAATCTAATTTACATCACACTAAAATTGTTATGGTTTGTAACCGACCCCAATCGCACAACACAAGACAGGTATGAGAGTAAGCCAAGAAACGGGCATTTATTGAACAAAGGAAAAACCGGCACTGTCCCTTTAAGGGAGAAACACAAAATACTGGAAAAACAAGAGGGGAAGGTACAGTGCCTTTAAGAGGCGAGCTGGCTAAGGGGAAGGCAAGGGAAACAGGGCCGGAGCAAGGGAAGGCTGGAAAACAGGGAGGAACTAGGAGGACCGGACGGGAGGACTAGGAGGAACTAGAGAGGGGAGAACTAGGGACAGAGGCCCGCGGAGGCGGGCTGGGGACAGGGATGACTGGGAAAGCAGGTGGGAACATCAGGGCCGCTCTGCAGACTTCTCTCGGCAGAACTCCAAGGTGGGTAGACGGGGCCGAGAGGGAGAGAGGAGAGGGTTAGAGTACAAAGGGGGAAAACAGAGCAGGTGCAGGAGAGGTGACTAGTCCAAATACAAAAGTTATCCAAGTAAAAACAATCTTCGTGTAAAATACACAATGAGCAAAGTTCCAAAAACAATCCAAATGTGAATACTATCTTCGGTGTGAACAAACACACAGTGGGAGATGTAAAGTCCAAAAATAATATCCCAGTGAAAACAAACAAAGGCACACGCTGGGTGAGTGACTGTCTGATTAAAAGGTGGTAATCTTCAGTGTTATAGAAACACACGAAAACGGAATTGATCCAGACAGTCAATAAAAACTCACCCAGACGTAATGCGTAATGGTGCTGGAACAGCAGCGGGGCAAGAACGTCGCCACCGGGGAGCCGGCTGTCCGAGCGGAGGTCAGAGTGGTGCGCCACTGCTTGGAGTGCGCGCCGGTACAGAGAACGCATCTGGAGTGCGTCAGCGCGGAGGAGCGTGCCAAGCTCGGAGGTCTGGAAGGTGCGCGTCTACTGGGAGTGCGCGCTGGTACGGAGAGCGTGCCAAGCTCGGAGGTCTGGATGATGCGCGTCTGCTGGGAGTGCGCGCTGGTACGGAGGAGCGTGCCAAGCTCGGAGGTCTGGATGATGCGCGTCAGCTGGGAGTGCGCGCTGGTACGGAGGAGCGTGCCAAGCTCGGAGGTCTGGATGATGCGCGTCAGCTGGGAGTGCGCGCTGGTACGGAGGAGCGTGCCAAGCTCGGAGGTCTGGATGATGCGCGTCAGCTGGGAGTGCGCGCTGGTACGGAGGAGCGTGCCAAGCTCGGAGGTCTGGATGAAGCGCGGGCGTCTGCAGCGCGGAGGTCTGGATGTGCATCAGGACGACTGCTGCGCGGGGGTCTGAAGTGGATCACTGGAGTACCTCCCGTGGAAGTCTAGGGAGCGCAGTCCAGTCTCCCCCTCAGGCAACGGCGACAGGAGGCGAAGGCTGGAGCAACATCTTTACGCCGGAGATAAAAACAGCATAGACCGAACAGAGGACCTCCCGAAGGAGTCTTGATGATAGAGAATATGATACCGAAAGTTACGGCATGTTACAACACGACCCCACGAGGAACAGAGTGGAAGAGCCAGGTATTTAAAGCCCACAGGGGAACTAATTAGAATGCACCACAGGTGCGAGAGGTAATTGATAATCGAACTAAAAGTGTGAGTTCGGCACCAGACCAATCAAACACATAATGACAGGTAGTACAGGTGTGGCCACTGAGAGAAAACGAGAGTAAAGAACGAGAGGGTGGGGGCTAGTGAGAGTGAGTGAGAAGGGAATTCCTAAACAGTAGGCTAAAAGGAAGGAAAGAGTAGGCGAGCAGCGGACAAAACCTCACAGTACCCCCCCCTCAACGGGAGCCACCCGGCGACCCAAAAAAAATACAGACAGAGTGGCAGGGGACAAAACAAGGCAAAAACAAAGGGGTACTGGGCCAAGCCAGCAGGGGAAGCCACAACAAAAGTGGGGCTAGCAAAAGAACAGGGTAGCCGAGGGGTAACTAGGGTAGCAGAGGGGCAAAGTAGGGTAGCTGAGGGGTAACCAGAGGAGCTGAGGGGCAACTAGAGGAGCTGAGGGGTAACCAAGGTAGCTGAGGGGTAACAAGAGGAGCACCCGGAAAAGGTCTAGCAGAGGGAAGGTTAGCTGCCAGGCACTGATAGCTACAGGGCCTATGCTAGCTGTACTGCTACATCAACATAGAGGCTGCGCAAGCTGCCGGAGCTAGGCTAGCAGAGGGAAAGGGTAGCTGCCAGGGCACTGATAGCTACAGGGCCTATGCTAGCTGTACTGCTACATTAACATAGAGGCTGCGCTAGCTGCCGGAGCTAGGCTGGCAGACAGGGCTGGACCAGCATGAGAGAACAAGCTAGCTGGAAGGGGCAGACCCAGCAGTGAGAGAAAACTGACCCTGCTAGCTGAAGGGGCAGTCCTAGCAGTGGGAGCAAACTGACCATGCTAGCTGAAGGGGCAGTCCTAGCAGTGGGAGAAAACTGACCTTGCTAGCTGAAGGGCAGTCCTAGCAGTGGGGAAACTGACCTTGCTAGCTGAAGCGGCAGTCCTAGCAGTGTGAGATAAACTGACCTTGCTAGCTGAAAGGGCAGTCCTAGCAAAACTGACCTTGCTAGCTGAAAGGGCAGTCCTAGCAGTGGGATAAACTAACCTTGCTAGCTGAAAAGGCAGTCCTAGCAGTGGGATAAACTGACCTTGCTAGCTGAAAGGCAGTCCCAGCAGTGGGATAAACTGACCTTGCTAGCTGAAGGGCAGTCCTAGCAGTGGGAGCAAACTGACCATGCTAGCTGAAGGGGCAGTCCTAGCAGTGGGAGAAAACTGACCTTGCTAGCTGAAGGGCAGTCCTAGCAGTGGGATAAACTGACCTTGCTAGCTGAAAGGGCAGTCCTAGCAGTGGGAATACTGACCTTGCTAGCTGAAAGGGCAGTCCTAGCAGTGGGAGATAAACTGACCTTGCTAGCTGAAAAGGCAGTCCTAGCAGTGGGAATACTGACCAAAAAGTGGAGGCCATGCAGAGGGACCGGGTTAGCTGCCTGAGCCTGGCTAGCTACAGGGCCTATGCTAGCTGCAAGGCTGCACCAACATAGAGGCTGTGCTAACAGCCGGGGCCAAGCAAGCAGACTAGGGCCATGCAGAGGGACTGGATTAGCTGCCAGGGCATGGCTAGCTACAGGGCCTATGCCAGCAGCAAGGGCTGCATTATCATAGAGGCTGTGCTAGCAGCCGGGGCTAAGCTAGCAGACTGGGGCTCTGCTGAGGGACTGGGTTAGCTGCCAGGGCATGGCTAGCTACAGGGCCTATGCCAGCAGCAAGGGCTGCATTAACATAGAGGCTGTGCTAGCAGCCGGGGCAAAGCTAGCAGACAGGGGCTCTGCTGAGGGACTGGGTTAGCTGCCAGGGCATGGCTAGCTACAGGGCCTATGCCAGCAGCAAGGGCTGCATTAACATAGAGGCTGTGCTAGCAGCCGGGGCAAAGCTAGCAGACAGGGGCCATGCTGGTAGTAGAGGCCTAACAAGCTGCAGGGGAGCCAAACAGGGCTAACAGGGAAGCAAACAGGGGAGTCAACAGGCTAACAGGGGAGCTAACCGGGGAGACTAACAAGCTAACAGGGGAGCTAACAGGCTAACAAGGAAGCTAGAGGGGAGCTAGAGGGAACAAGAAAAAAAAAGGCAAACTCAACATACACCGTCTGTGCTGGCTGGGGTCGTCGATTTGGTGGGGTCGTACTGTTATGGTTTGTAACCGACCCCAATCGCACAACACAAGACAGGTATGAGAGTAAGCCAAGAAACTGGCATTTATTGAACAAAGGAAAAACCGGCACTGTCCCTTTAAGGGAGAAACACAAAATACTGGAAAAACAAGAGGGGAAGGTACAGTGCCTTTAAGAGGCGAGCTGGCTAAGGGGAAGGCAAGGGAAACAGGGCCGGAGCAAGGGAAGGCTGGAAAACAGGGAGGAACTAGGAGGACCGGACGGGAGGACTAGGAGGAACTAGAGAGGGGAGAACTAGGGACAGAGGCCCGCGGAGGCGGGCTGGGGACAGGGATGACTGGGAAAGCAGGTGGGAACATCAGGGCCGCTCTGCAGACTTCTCTCGGCAGAACTCCAAGGTGGGTAGACGGGGCCGAGAGGGAGAGAGGAGAGGGTTAGAGTACAAAGGGGGAAAACAGAGCAGGTGCAGGAGAGGTGACTAGTCCAAATACAAAAGTTATCCAAGTAAAAACAATCTTCGTGTAAAATACACAATGAGCAAAGTTCCAAAAACAATCCAAATGTGAATACTATCTTCGGTGTGAACAAACACACAGTGGGAGATGTAAAGTCCAAAAATAATATCCCAGTGAAAACAAACAAGGCACACGCTGGGTGAGTGACTGTCTGATTAAAAGGTGGTAATCTTCAGTGTTATAGAAACACACGAAAACGGAATTGATCCAGACAGTCAATAAAAACTCACCCAGACGTAATGCGTAATGGTGCTGGAACAGCAGCGGGGCGAGAGCGTCGCCACCGGGGAGCCGGCTGTCCGAGCGGAGGTCAGAGTGGTGCGCCACTGCTTGGAGTGCGCGCCGGTACAGAGAACGCATCTGGAGTGCGTCAGCGCGGAGGAGCGTGCCAAGCTCGGAGGTCTGGAAGGTGCGCGTCTACTGGGAGTGCGCGCTGGTACGGAGAGCGTGCCAAGCTCGGAGGTCTGGATGATGCGCGTCTGCTGGGAGTGCGCGCTGGTACGGAGGAGCGTGCCAAGCTCGGAGGTCTGGATGATGCGCGTCAGCTGGGAGTGCGCGCTGGTACGGAGGAGCGTGCCAAGCTCGGAGGTCTGGATGATGCGCGTCAGCTGGGAGTGCGCGCTGGTACGGAGGAGCGTGCCAAGCTCGGAGGTCTGGATGAAGCGCGGGCGTCTGCAGCGCGGAGGTCTGGATGTGCATCAGGACGACTGCTGCGCGGGGTCTGAAGTGGATCACTGGAGTACCTCCCGTGGAAGTCTAGGGAGCGCAGTCCAGTCTCCCCCTCAGGCAACGGCGACAGGAGGCGAAGGCTGGAGCAACATCTTTACGCCGGAGATAAAAACAGCATAGACCGAACAGAGGACCTCCCGAAGGAGTCTTGATGATAGAGAATATGATACCGAAAGTTACGGCATGTTACAACACGACCCCACGAGGAACAGAGTGGAAGAGCCAGGTATTTAAAGCCCACAGGGGAACTAATTAGAATGCACCACAGGTGCGAGAGGTAATTGATAATCGAACTAAAAGTGTGAGTTCGGCACCAGACCAATCAAACACATAATGACAGGTAGTACAGGTGTGGCCACTGAGAGAAAACGAGAGTAAAGAACGAGAGGGTGGGGGCTAGTGAGAGTGAGTGAGAAGGGAATTCCTAAACAGTAGGCTAAAAGGAAGGAAAGAGTAGGTGAGCAGCGGACAAAACCTCACAAAAATAATCTAATTTACCTCACACTAAGAGCTAATCTAATTTACATCACACTAAAATAATCTAATTAACCTCACACTAAAATAATCTAATTTACCTCACACTAAGAGCTAATCTAACGTACCTCACACTAAGAGAATCTAACTAACTCACACTAAAATAATCGAACTCACACTAAAATAATCTAACTACCTCACACTAAGAGCAAATCTAATTTACCTCACACTAAAATAATCTAACTCACAATAAAATAATTTACCTCACACTAAGAGCGAATCTAATTTACCTCACACTAAAATAATCTAACTCACACTAAGAGCTAATCTAATTTACACTAAGAGGTCATCTTAATTTACCGCACTAAAATTATCTAATTTACCTCACACTAAGAGCTCATCTAATTTACATGTCACTAAAATAATCTAATTAACCTCACACTAAAATAATCTAATTGACCTCACACTAAGAGAAATCTAATTTACCTCACACTAAGAGCTAATCTAACGTACCTCACACTTAGGGTGACCAGGTGTCCCCCTTTTGGTTGTATTTTAGGTTGTACTGTCCCACCATTTGACCAAATGTCCCGCGTCCCTCATATTGAGAGGATGTCCCTCTTTTCGAAGCCAAAAAAAACATGCGTCTAAAAGCCCCTCCCTACAGACAGTAAACGTAGCAATCCGCCTCTTGTCCACACACATTGCTCTGATTGGTTATATACTTTAGCGTGCTGCTTGCCTGCTTGTGACGTGACTGAGACTGAGTCGTGACGCTACCTCATATCGCAAATCTGATTGGTCAAAAAAAACACAACAACATTACAAGCGAACTAGTTCAAGATGGAAAGCAGTAAAAAGAAACGGACCTGCAATTACAACCAAGACTGGCAAACGACACATGACTGGGTGAGGCAGATGGCAGGCAATCTGCAGCAGGCTTTCTGTGTTTTGTGTCATAGTTCGTTTTCAATTGCGCATGGAGGAGAATACAACTTGAAGCGCCACAGTGGACGTGAGTCTCACTTGAAAGTGGCTCACCAAAAAGAAACATCCAGATCTATGGATACGTTTCTTTTTAAACCAAACAATGATAGCCAGACGGACAAGGTCACTGCAGCTGAGATAACAAGTGTCTATCACACAGTACAACACTCCCATTCATACAGGTCAGCCGACTGTGGTAACCTTTAACCTTTGATTTAAATCTATTCGGTGAAGACCATGGCAGTTATTCTAATATAGAAACACAATTTATTTGTATTATTATTTTTGTATTATACTACACTGTTTTCCCTAGTTCTGTGTTAACAGGGAATATCAAACACAAGACATTCCTGTCAAGTGATGACGTTTGAATATTTAAAACAGATGTTAGGTGGTATTTAATTTGTATTTATTTTGATTTAACCTTTAACCTTTGATTTAAATCTATTCAGTGAAGACCATGGCAGTTATTCTAATACATTTTTTTACATTATCTATCTGTCCCACTTTGTCCCACCAAAATCGTACTGTTGTCCCACTTTGTCCCACCAAAATCGTACTGTTGTCCCACTTTGTCCCACCAAAATCTTACTGTTGTCCCACTTTTGGACTTTTTGCATCTGGTCACCCTACTCACACTAAGATAATCTAACTACCTCACACTAAAATAATCGAACTCACACTAAAATAATCTAACTCACACTAAGATAATTTACCTCACACTAAGAGCGAATCTAATTTACCTCACACTAAAATAATCAAACTCACACTAAGATAATTTACCTCACACTAAGAGCTCATCTAATTTACACTAAGAGGTCATCTTAATTTACAGCACTAAAATAATCTAACTCACACTAAGAGGTCATAACTATTTCTGGGACTTGATGGTCTTCTGCATGGTCTGCATCTGCATGTTTTGTGCTAAAGTTGTAGATTGTGAACAAACAAAGCCTCCCCCTCCCAGACTTTCTGGTAGACGAGTTTCTCTGCAAAATAAACCTAAGATCTTTCACACATTCAAGGATTTTACATAGAATTGTAATAGAGAGTCGCAACACTCCCTGTTCCTGCTGGGTGTCCAGACTCAGCCGAGTTGTTTGTGACATTGGATTAATTTATTCTCAAAAACTATTTAAAATCATACGAGTTTAAAATAAAAAGCAAAATACTATTATTTTGTGTCATGTTTCCAAATACAATTGTTCACAACGAAATTATTTCTACCTTCAATTTGTTGGTTAGATGACCTCGGTTATCAATCTCGCTCTCAGTGAAGTTTCTCTTTTTAGTTTGCTTAGCCATTATTCCACATTCCACAAACAGGCATGTTTCCAGAGGGATGTTTAGTTACCATAATTATATGGTTAATTAGGGGCGGTTCTGTATGCAAATACTTAGAATCGTGCACGAGCGAAGAAGGTAAGAACAATTGGTATTTATCAACACGGAGTACTTGCATGTGTGCATACAACCTGTGTACGCACGTTTGATGAATCCAGATTTTTCTGTGTGTGTGTTACAGAGACATTCTAAATTCCATGCATAGGAGAAAAAACAGAACACTTTCTATGCATTGTTGATAAGAGTTTTAAGCTAGGCCAGCGGGTCGCTTCCATTCCTTTGCGCTAAGCTAGGCTACCTTGCAGCCGGATAGGTTTCTACTGAACGCACAGGGAGGAGACCGTTATCTATCTTCTTGTCTGACTCTGGAGATGATGCATATTTCCCATAACGTTGGCGTGCGCCTTTTATAAAAGTCCTAGCTGCTCTGTAATAGAAGGGGCAAATGACACTCCGGTATAACATGGCACTTTCCTTACCATCTGGCGGCATGGGAGCAGTCTACTGTACACAGTCCACACAGAGCCCCATTAGGCGGCTAATGGGGTTTGATCGCCGGGGAAACGAGGCGTGACAAATTAAGAGGTGTCGTAATGGGAGGCAGAGGGGGCGGGGCCATCAGGAGACGCAGGGCGCTACCCCTCCAAGCGGAAAAGTACGAGTAGGAAGAGGACGACGGAGCCCTAAAAATTGCCCCCTATTTTAAGATCGGAGATTAATGGAGACCTATGTAGAGCTGTGAAGTATGGATGGTGGAATATGCCGCTGTCGCCGTTCTAAACTAAATCAACTAAATAATATAATATTAATCTAGCTAACTAACGGTTTCGGTGTGAGTCATCATGTTACCATGTTAGCTAAGGGGGGGGGGGGTTGTTGGGGATAAGTCTATGGCTGTATTACTGGTTGTGTGTTAGCTGGTAAATTAGGTGATCAGGACGACGGTTAGTGGTGAGGGGGCATCAGGTTTGGCCAAAAACCTGTATCACTTTCTACCCAATCCGGGGACTGTATGTACAGTATAACTTATCTTAGAATGGGAGTCCTGATTTGAGACCAGTTTAACTAACTAACTACCTGACCCACTGATTCTAGGTCAGTGCTCTTAACATACAGGCTCTGGCCTTGTTCATTTCATTTGATCGAAGAGCCTTTTTGTCACATTTCAAACGGATTAACTAACCGCTGGAAAGAGAAGGTTGACTGTATGCGACAATGAGTCTTATCCATTCTGTCTAAATAATCCTTATAACACCAGAAAAGGCTCTCCAACATCAGAAACTTCATCATTTGAATACATTAGTCTCACAAGCAGATCCAGATATTTTGGCTCTTTCAGAAACATGGTTTAAGGATATAGCATTAGTGATTCTGAGGCCATAAATTATTCTAATCTATTTAGAAATTACAGAATTGGTCTGGAGTCTTGTTTTTCTGGTTCTACTTTACATGATGTTATCGTGGCTAAATGTTTTGAATCCATTGCTCTAAAGATAGATTGTGGGTCTAACAATTCCTTTCTTGTAATTGGGATGTGTTGACCCTTGACATCCATCAGCCGATGCTAGGTCTACATTTACAGGTCTAGTGATTATTTGGCAGAGTTACACTCTTGGTGGCGTACTAATTTGGATATAATCTGGAGATGTTAACATTCATTGGCTGACTAATGCTTCGGATTACTTAAAGAAGGTTTTGTGTAGCCTCAATTTATCTTAAATGAACCCACCAAGCCTAATCAAGAACCTTTTAAAGGTGCTATAGATAACATTCAGCCACTGATGTCGCACTAGAGCACCAGCATGTCATTGATCCAATCGAGTGCATTCCACGTGGATAAATGGGAACTAGGGAGGTGATACATGCAACATGTAAATGACAACATTCATTTTGGACCTGCAAGCGTTGTTTAAACGGGGGGGTGGGGGGGAATAAATAATTTTATTCTGCACCTTTCTAAAAGCTCTGTGGATGTAATATATATATATATTATATATATATAAAATCTACGTACAATTTTTATCTATAGCACCTAATCGACTCAAATTTGTTATGTTTTTTACAATAGGAGTGACAAAATCATTGCAAGTGGTGTTTTTATTTATTTAGTATTAGTGCTCATTGCCCGATTACATGCATTAGGGACACACATCTGAAGAGAACTTCATCACAAATTATACTTAAGAGAAATGTTAAGGAAGTTCCTGAATTATCTTTTTTACAAAAGCGTTCCTTTCTGTTGTAAATAAGCACCCTTTAGGGTGAAACACAGATCTAGTCCACGGTTTCCCCCCAGAACTATGAACCTTATTCATGTGAAGCAACAAGGTTTGGTTCCTCGCGCTCGACGCAGACCTCCGGGGTTCATTCAGAAAGCTTAGGAATAAACGCAACGGAATCTGAATCCGATTTATTATTTGCGCGTCTCTTATTCAAATCCGCTGCTTCTCTACCTTCTCGTGTCAAGGTTTGACGACTGCTTAGTGAGATCATAGTGAGATCTGTTCTGCCTTTAATAAAGACTTTACAGCAGCTGCACTTTACTTAGGGTGAAGATATTAGACCCCCCCCCCCACTAACACTGACTATCTGTTTATTCATCATAATCATATTATGTATCTACTTCAAATCATGCCTCTCATTTAATTTTAGATTCTGTCTCTTTACGTGTTGATATCGAGGCTCTTCAAACCATTGATTCCAAGAAAGTACTGCTGAATAAAAATGTTATCCTTTCTTTCTTCATACGTCTACCTACTAATTACTGAGCAAATAACTCACATGTTCAACATTTCCATTGCTACTGGTGTAGTTACCAGTGTTTGGACAACTGCACGTCCTCCCCTTGCACGAGGGTGGAGATGAGTGATCCACATCATTATAGACTGGTTTAGTTCATTGTATCTGTATCTGTTTAGCACAGTTTATCCCTGTAACTAGTACAGGTAAAGCACTGCTTATCCCCATTAGTAGTTCCACTCGTGAGGTTTATGTTACTTGTAGCAACAGTATATTGTATAGTATATAACAGACTGATTAATAAGTACTAGTAACGCTGATGTCTCTGTTTCCTCCCCATTTAGAACCACACACACACTCTCACATACTCCCACCGTGTTAATGGGAAATAGAAGTAGAAATTGCCTGTGCATCTGTCTGACCATTGATAATAAAACTCATCAAAGAACGTTCCTGCCTCCCGTGTCCTGACTAGACACCCCGTGTTGTTGACTACATTTCCTAACCACCAAGAGCTTCACTACAAAATGGTCCTTCGAACCGGATAGAGTCAACGATATGGCAACCAGTCAAGAAGGGACGAGCCTCCCCGCTTCACCAATCCGTGCGCCCCAAATGCACCGTGCAGCGCCCGAGATGGCTAGACGATTACCTAGTGGACAGTACACGCCAGCGTGACATAGAGCAGCTGCGCAGGCATGAAGAGGATAAAGCACAGCCCAGTCCCGCTAGAAGCACATCCCTCATGCCACCAATGCAGAATGTGCACAAAGCAATAATGCACCAAGTTCTGGAGACTGCTCAACAGAGTGAGACGGCTCTGGAGACTGCACGCAGTGCGCGGCAACAGAGTGAGACGGCTCAGAAGCAAACCGAGCTTTTGGAGCTTGTTCTGCAGCACCATTCCTCCTGATCCTCAGCTCAGTCGTCAAGGAGGTCATCATGGCATTAGACTCCAGTTCGCCAACTCCACCCAGAAAGAGTAGGTGAAACGCAGGTCTCCCCTGCCCGTGCACCTCACTACTCCCCAGCCGAGGACCACCCAAGTATAGCTGCAGTGAAGCTTGTTCTGCAGCACCATTCCTCTCAACCCTCAGCTCAGTCATCAAGGAGGTCATCACGGCAACAGACTCCAGTCCGCCAACTCCACCCAGAAAGAGTAGGCGAACCGCAGTTATCCCCTGCCCGTGCACCTCACTACTCCCCAGCCGAGGATCACGTGGCTGCAGAACTAACCGACCAGCTAGAAGATTTGAGTATCCACGAGCCAAAGTGGACACTTCGCCCACCTCTCAGCCGAGCCACTCACCCCCTCCAACGTGCAATCGAAGTACCCCACGGCCTTCAGGCTTGCAAGCAGGAGAACCAACAGAACCAAGGCTCCTCTCGTCAGCCCAGCCAGCCCAATAGACCAACCCAGAACTTGCCGCAATCAGAGGGCCTGGCAAGAAGCGGACCCTCATACTGGCCACCGACCTCCTACCCGAACCCACGAAGCACATCCAATGTGGCTTCGCCTAGCCGCAAGTACGAGGAAAGGAATGAGCCTCAGCAGAGTTACCCGCCACCAACCTGGGCGACACCTCAGGTCATGCAGCAACCCATGCATCAGCACATGCCTCAGTCTGCACACCAGTCAGCACATCAACCTCCGTATGTGCCCTACCTCGCCTACCAAGGGAACCCAGTCATAGCGAGACCATATCCCTCCACAGTATACCAGCATGCACCCCCCAATATAGAAGGTCCAACATTCCCGGACTTTAACAAGGAGGATAGAGCCCAATACGTGGAACTACGCCTTTCCCTCAGTACACTCCTCAATCCTTCTCATTCCGAGCATTACAAGTATGCCATTCTGCTGAAGCACATAACGGTGCCGCGTGCCCACCGCCTGGTGCTGGCTTACGCAGAGTCAAGTATGCCCTACTCGGAAGCTCTGAGGGCACTGGACGAGCGATACGGACGCCCATACCAGTTTGCTCTGAAGGAGATAGAGGACATGGAACGCTTACCACCCATTCGGGACGATAGAGCCCTCGACGAATTTGCCATCAGAGTGCAGTCGCTAGTCGGGATGCTGAGGTCTCTTCAAGGCGAAGGTCACGAGGAACTCCATTGTGGCTCAAACGTGAAGCGCCTCCTCAACAGGCTACCCAAACACCAACAAGAGAGGTTCCGTCGTCAACAGTACCGGAAGAACCCAGACAAGACGAAGCTGTCCCTCACCGACTTCGCAGAGTGGCTGAGGGTAGAAGTCAGATGCCTGGACATTGAGCCCTCCCTTCATGCTCACAGTGAGAACGACAGGAGAGACCCCAAGTATCAGCCCAAGATAAAGGTCACTACGGTGATGCATGGTACAGACAACCCCCAAGATCCTCCACCTGAAAGGCCCTCCAAAGTATATCAACCTGTCCAGACCCAAGGGAAGGGTAAGATATACTGCCCCTACTGCGAGTCAGAACACTACCTCAGCCAATGCGAACGCTTCGCTAAGCTGACCAGAGGGGAGATAGTGGACTGGATCAAAGCCAAGAGAAGGTGTTGGAGATGCGGTCGTCCTCACCTAGCCTCTGCCTGCGACCTGAAGAAGCCGTGTCGACTCTGTAAGTCCAAACACCTCTCCGTCCTGCATGAGGTTAACCAGAGGAGTGGGAACGAGCCCACCATCACCTCAACAGCAGAGACTCACTACCTGGATCAGCCAAACGGATACAACCGAGTGCTCCTGAAGATCGTCAGAGTCAACCTGCACTACATGGACAGAGTCTTCAACACCTATGCAGTGCTGGATGATGGCTCAGAGAGAACCATCCTGCTCGCTTCAGCAGCACGCCACCTGGGAATACAGGGTCAAGCGGAAGACTTGACCCTTCGCACTATCCGCCAAGACGTCAAGACCCTGTCAGGCTCACGTGTCTCCTTCGCCATCGCCCCAGTATCCGAACCAAGGAAAAGGTTCCCTATTCAAGGTGCCTTCACCGGTGAACAGCTAGGTCTGTCTCAGTACAGCTACCCAGTCACCCAGCTCCAGGAGAAGTATCGCCATCTGCGAGGCTTGGTGATTCCACCAATCGATGGAGCTCAGCCAACCCTCCTGATTGGATCTGATCACGCCAACCTGATCGTACCGATCGAGCCGGTGCATCTGGGCCCCCACGGTGGCCCTGCGGCAGTCAAGACTAACCTCGGCTGGACACTCCAAGGCCCAGCAAAGTACATGCAGCAACAGCTTCAGACCACACAGTGCTTCTTCACTGCTGCTTCCTCCCCATCTGCCGAGCTATTTAGCCAAGTCGAACGGCTGTGGCAGCTGGATACACTGCCTTTCAAGAGCGAGAGGTTAGTGAACAGATCCAAACAGGACAAGTACTCAGTGGAGCTGTTGGAGGCCGAGACCACCCGTGTAGAGGTCAACGGAGTGCAGCGGTATGCCACCCCCTCCTGCGAGTCCAAACCATGCCCAAGCTGCAAGTTTCAAGGGAAGTTGTAATGAAGAACCTGCGGAACACAGAGAAGACAGACGAACCACCATCAGTGTACCAGTGGGAGGTCCTGCCCTTCAGGACAACATGCAGCCCCTGCTGTGCAACCTTTGCCCTCCAGAAACATGTCATCGGGTCTAGCCAACCAGCAGAGGATGTTCGCCACAGTGTAGAACAGTGTTTCTATGTGGATAACTGTCTGCAGAGTCTGCCCACCAAAGAAGAGGCAAGCAGCCTCGTGAACAAGCTGAGAGCCCTCCTAGCCACAGGCGGCTTTGAGATCCGCCAGTGGACCAGCAACCAGCCAGAGGTGATCGGCAACCTGCCCAAAGAGGCCAAGGCAGATAGCAGTGAGAGATGGGTCTCCCAGACCCACGGGGAAGCTCAAGAAATGACACTAGGACTCAGTTGGCACTTCATGGAGGACACGCTCCACTACAGACATCGCCCGGTTGCCCCAAGCCAGACGACTATGAGAAATATCTACAAGATACTAGCAAGCCAGTACGACCCCCTAGGTCGCATCCTGCCCTTCACCACAAGGGCCAAAGTTCTGGTCCAGAAACGACCCAGAAATGACCCACACTTACCTGCTGATCTCCTGCAACCCTGGACCACCTGGGAAGAAAAGCTCCCACAGCTCCCAACAGTCAGCCTCTCACGGTGCTACTTCCTCATGGGGCGGCCCGACTCCTCACTCCCTCCAGTGGTGTACCCTGAATCCGAAATCCTCAGTCGGAGAAGATGGTGACACAGTCAGGTGTTAGCCGACCAGTTCTGGACCCACTTCCTGCAGAACTACTTACCCTCCTTGCAGTCCAGGCAGAAATGGGTGAAGGATACAGAGAACGTCACTGTCGGCACGGTGGTGATGGTGATTGACCAGAGGCTACCTAGAGCGCTGTGGCCTGTAGGACGGGTCACGAAGACCATCAGGAGTGCCGATGGGAAGGTGCGGTCTGCAGAGGTGCAGGTGGACGATAGGACCTACACCAGACCAGTGGCCAAGCTTATTGAGTTACCAGCCATCCCAGAGGACGCCCCGACAACGACTCCGGAAGACAGTTGAGCCTTTCCATGAACTAATCCACACCGTGGATTAGGGGGCGGCTGTACAAAAGGCCCAAGGACTGGGCAGACATAAGGACTGTGGGGTGCTGTTCTGCTGTTCTGCAGCGGGACGCCTCTCAGTCAGACATAAAGGCTGTGGGGGGCTGCTCTGCTGTTCTGCATCTGGATGCCTCAGACATGTCTAGACATGTCTGTCAATAGCCAGCATCTATATATACTAGTGGGCTTAGTGATTCCTTCAGTTCATGTGTGCGTCCCTGATCACAAGTAAGTGTTAAATATGTGCATAATGAGGACGCTTAGTTATTGTTGGTGATTTATATGGTTAAGGCTTATACTAATGTTATAATTCTACCAGCTGTTTAGGAAGCAATTTACCAGTATGTTTATAGTGATAATCTAGCCTATTGGGTATAATCTATGTTGTTGATTATAGTATTTAGTATCTGTTTAGCACAGTTTATCCCTGTAACTAGTACAGGTAAAGCACTGCTTATCCCCATTAGTAGTTCCACTCGTGAGGTTTATGTTACTTGTAGCAACAGTATATTGTATAGTATATAACAGACTGATTAATAAGTACTAGTAACGCTGATGTCTCTGTTTCCTCCCCATTTAGAACCACACACACACTCTCACATACACCCACCGTGTTAATGGGAAATAGAAGTAGAAATTGCCTGTGCATCTGTCTGACCATTGATAATAAAACTCATCAAAGAACGTTCCTGCCTCCCGTGTCCGGACTAGACACCCCGTGTTGTTAACTACATTTCCTAACCACCAAGAGCTTCACTACACCTTCTCTATTTAAACGACCACATCAAACAAGAGGTGGACGCGGGCAAATACTGCGGCATGGTCATGCTGGACCTACAAAAGGCCTTCGACACTGTCAATCACACCATTCTGTTTGACAAGCTAAAAGCAATTGGTTTTGATAGCCTATCAGTGAGCTGGATGCAATCCTACCTGGAGGGGAGAGAACAGATGGTGGAGGTAAACGGTACCCTATCCCCCCCCTCACAGTGAGCTGTAGTGTTCCACAAGGAAGCATACTAGGACCGCTACTGTTCCTAATTTATGCAAATTACATGTCGTCAGCTTGTGACTGCAACTTGTTCCTGTTTGCGGACGACTCAGCCCTGCTGGTCTCTGACAAGAACAAGTTACAGGTTGAAAAAACCCTCAGCTCGGAACTAGGCAAAATCTGCATATGGCTCGCTGATAACAAACTATCATTACACATGGGCAAAACAGAGTCCATTCTCTTCGGTTCAAATAACAAACTCAACAAGACCGACGGCTTCTCAGTTACAGTGGGTGACAATATTGTCACAAGGAAAGAAGAAATTAGCTACCTGGGCTCCATCCTAGAGGCAAATCTTTCCTGTGATAAAATGGCATCCAATGTAATAAAAAAAAGTCAACCAACGAACTCGATTCTTATACCGGATCTCCTAACTGGCAAACAAGAATACCCTGAAGACTCTGGCAGGAGCACTCATTCAAGGGTACTACGACTATGCTTGCACCTCATGGTACCAAAGCACCTCAAAGGCGCTAAAAACAAAATTACAAACATCTCAAAACAAACTGGTCAGACTACTTCTTGACCTTACTCCTAGAACCCACCTCACCCCTGCCCACTTTGACAAACTAGGATGGCTTAGAGTAGACGACGGAGTACAGCAACTTGCAATGGGCCTGGTCCACAAGATACACTACATGACCAAGGTACCCTAGTACATGTCAAAATACTTCCCAAAAGTCAGTGAATACCACGATCACAACACCAGAGGGAGCTCCACAAATCATGTTAAACCCAGATTCGGCTCAAACAAGGGACTAAACACGTTTCGCAATTATGCCACATCAATGTGGAACACCCTACCCAAAGCTGTAAAGGAATGTGAATCACTACCCACTTTCAAAACCACTCTCAAGGAACACCTACGGGAGACTGCAATTCGAAACTGGCCCCTGTAAATGTCCTAACCCAACCCCCTCCAATGTACAGTAATTTACATAGTATGGTTTAGTCAATATTCCAATGTACAGTTTGCTTGTTTGTACAGTGTTTCCCCCCCCATCCAATGTAAATTACCTAGTATGGTTGTCAATATCCCAATGTACAGTTTTGCTTGTACAGTTGTACAGTGTTTCCCCCCCAACCCCTCCCTACCCAACCCCCCCCCCCCACACAACCCCACCCAACCTCCTCCAATGTACAGTTTTTACGTCAAATGTATATACTCCCTTTTCTGGACTCTCTTTGTATCACAAACAGTACTGTATTTGCAAATCTGGTATGTCATAAATGTATAGATGTAGCAGTACTGTCTATCTGTATGTCATGTATGTCATATATGTCCTGATGAATTGAAAATGGGGGACCCTGATGTAAACAAGACGAAAGTCTTTCTCTGGTCTGCATCCCCTTAACAATTGTGTGTATTGAGCTGTACTGTATTGTACCCATTCTGCAATCTGTTAATAAAGTTTTCAATTAATCAATCAATCAATCAATCAATCCCTCCAAGGCATATTTGACCCTGTTGGTCATTCGTTGCTTTTACATTAATTTAAATACTGTTGGTCTTAATTCAAGTGCTTGTGTGGATCTGGAATTACCTGTGTGGTCGGCAGCAGTCAGTGAACTTGGGCTACTACTCATTCAGAATCTTTACCGATAACCAAGAGGTTCAATTCTAGATCCAGTTCTTCTTTTTACAATTGATATGAATAATATAATTTCATGCACATTTACACATGGATTATACAATATTGTATTGCCAATTCTGCTCAACTAGCTGTGGAACATTCCTTTAACTCCAGGCTGCACTTGGTGATCTTAAACTGGTATTGAATGCACATAAAACTAAGTTTATGTTGTTCTCTAGAGAGGTATTGGAGCAAAATCCTTCATGTCCACTGTACAGTGTATATGGCTCCAGTATTGATAGTTAAAGCATATTGTTGTGAAGGGCCAGATTAAACCGAATATATATATTTATTTATATATATATATTTAATTGTATTTGTATATTCTCTAATATTCCCTGATATCCCTTGTATATTCCTTGTACAATATGCATTGAATATCCATTCTAGCCTACTGAACATCCCATAATAGTCTCCATTCTACTATTGGTCGAGACCTTGGTGCCAGGCTGCCATACCCCTCAAACCCAGTTCAAACGTACCGCTCCACATGTACGAACAAGTCCTAGTTCCGCGTAGGAATCTGGCTACCGCACCACTAATGGGACTATTTGTTCATAGTGCGTATATATACTGCGCTACTAAAGTAGGACTTCCTTTTCAGTCCAGTTTCTTACCCTCCAATAGAGTCACAGACGTAAAGCCTCCCCGCGACGCCACGTGTGGGAGTAAGGCCAAGTTCGCCTACCATCGGTATTGAGACATCGTGTATATTAATATTTGAATAGTCATATTTGGCACTATATCGTCGAGTTGGACGTAGTCTATTAAGCTAATAATAGTCTGTTAATATATAGTGCTTCGTGCGGTGAGAATACTACCGTAGTCAGTACCCCATCGTTTCGGGCAGAGAACTGGCTGCTTACCCAGGGTGGTTGACCCCATGTGAAGCTGCACCCGAGGAGCCCCAGAGCCGACGAGCGAGTGGACCTGTATACCGGATTATTCTACCGACGACAGCCCGCCTTCCCAGGCACGGATTATGCTTTGTATACTTTGATTATTCCATGGATAAAGACCCCCGACACTGCCGTGTGTTGGAACCCCCCCCCCTGGAGAGGACGCAAGGTGAGGAGACGCTCTGCAAGACGAGGTCGCTTCACGTCTCTCCCCCGTGGACCGGAGAGAGCCGGCCCACAAAGAGTCCACCTGCTTTCATCTGTGGTCCAAGGAGCGCCGGCGCATTGAACGGCACTACAGTGGGTTCACCTGGGATACCCTTGGCCGGACGAGGCAGCCGGATTCTACCCCCCCCCCTCCTACTCCTGTCGGCTTACAAGCGACCGGATTAACCCCCCCTTAGTGTATCTAGTATATAATCATTAAAGTATCATTGCTGTTATGCCTTAACTATTCCAGGTCGTATATTTACCACCTGCGCCATCAGAGATTGGACATTCTCTATTGATATACCGACGAATACTCTTTGCCATAAAAGTGCATACTATTTCAATTCATAAATGTAATTAAGTGATTAAGTGCTTGCTCTACACACCATTGCTGTGTAGTAATAAACGCATACTTCGACTTCGTACATTTGTGTTGGATCCGTTTCATCTACGTGAGAGTGTTCATGATAATATATTTATGCCGTGTACTGGGTGGCCGAATATTAAGTACAAAGGTAGTGGTAGTAAGTATCATATCTAGTAATACAGTCAGGGAATTGTACCCCTCAGTTACAATTGGTCCTTCGAGCCGGAGGGTAATTAGTGTAATATTAATATAGTGTTATTAATATTGAAATGGCCTATGATGAACACTCCACGAAACGATCCTCCTAACCAACGCCCGCAGCGCAAACGACGGCTCCCTCAGTACTTAGAGGCTTACGCTGTCAGTCAACAACCTAGTCTTCTACTAACAGTAAACGCGGTAAAACTAGAAAGTAAAAGTATGTCTAACCCCAACGCCCAGACTACCCCGACCATAGAGGCCCCTACGGGTTCTAATGTAACTGACCAAGTTCACGGTGGGGACCAGTGGGAACCAGACATGACTTCACACCCCGCCAGTACTGAAGAAGTAGTCCCCGATGAGTCCCGGGAGGAATACAACGCTACCGAGAGATAACTCGGCACGGAAGAAGACGGGGAGAGCACCGTGGAGATAGAGCTCCAAGGCTCCGCAAGGAGTACCCCGAGGGAAGGCTCCCCTATACAACCGCCTTCTCCCAGCGAGGCAGAGAGGACCCTACAGCAGGCCTTCCTCATCAGCCTGAACGCCGCTGCTGAACGCGACCGACTGCAGATCCAGCAGCGAAGCGAACACGAGCAGATACGTCTAGAAATAAGACGCATTCAGATGGAAGAGAATGTGGCCCGAGAACGAGCCGGTGCTCAACGGGACGCAGCGCGCGACAGACAGCAGTCGCAACTAATAGAACAGCTGATCAGACGGACAACACCCTCTCCCTCCGCCAGAGGCTCCAGGAACTCGTCTAGACACACCTCCAGGGCGGCATCCCCTAGCCGAGTAAACAACCCTGAACTTGACCAACAGACGAGGTCTATACCTCCCACAGACCACCTCCCCCCACCGGTCCAAGCGAGACCTAGCAACCGGGAAGGAGCAGCATATCCTGTGGAGAGGCTAAACCAGAGACTACAAGCACTGGATGACCTAACTGAAGACGAAGAGGAAGAGGAGGAGAACCACGCCCGAAGACAGCACAGTACTCTACCGGACCAGGAGGTCCGGTACAGCCCAGGCTATACCCCCGCGGAGCTGCGCTACAGACCCCCGACTCTATACACGGGTGAGCACGACGCACGACCCGCACCGAGGAACAGCACCTGGACAAGCGGGCCATGGTACACTGCCGGTACCAGCCCATACCAAGGAGCGGGAGGAGACTCGCCTAGGAGGCCTCTCCCCCAACGCTCGCCGATGTATCCACAGTCAGCGTCATACATTGGCACGCCTATGGTACCCGACTTCACCCAAGAGAACCGGGCCCAGTATACAGAACTCCGCATGTGTCTGGAGACCATGTTGGTGGATGTATTGGATGAACGCCACAAATACGGCATCCTACTGAAGCACTTAAAGGTACCCCGCGCACATAATATAGCGCTCGCCTACGCGACTTCCACCACCCCATACACAGCAGCGCTGGTAGCATTGGACCAGAGGTATGGGCGCATATGGGATTACGTGATCCAGGAGATCCGACACATCGACCGCTTACCCCCAGCAATAGACAATCGAGCACTGGACGACCTGTCCATCAGAGTGCAGTCCCTGGTAGGGATGTTGGGAGCGCAAAGAGAGAAGGGGAGGCATGAACTTTACGCCAACTCAAATGTGGAAAGGATTCTGGAGAAGCTGCCGCCCGCTCGTCAGGAGCGCTTTAGGCGGCAGAGGGACCACAGAGACCCGAATGGCCCCGAACCGAACCTCCTCGATCTAGCAGACTTCCTGGCGAGAGAAGTCAGCAGCCTACGGCTAGATACATTCGGACGGAGCACCCCTGGCTCCAGAGAAGGAACCAGACGACTAAATGATGGAAGAAGATCGGTGACTGTGATGCACCAATCGGAGTCAGTACCGAGCAGCAGGAGCCACAGTACCCCCTCCAGAACGGAGAAGTGGAAGATAGTGTGCCCCTACTGTGAGAAAGAACACTGGCTAGCGCAATGTGACTCCTTCCCCAAGCTGAACGCGGAGGAAGCAGGTCAATGGATAAAGTCCAACAAGCGCTGTTTTCGCTGTGCGCGCTCACACATGGCAGCCGAATGCCGCTTAAAGAAAAGGTGCACCAAGTGCGATGGAGCCCATCTGGACATACTTCACGACAGTAACAGACGGCGCCCTTCACCTGCACCATCCAGCCGCAAAGCGAGCGTCATGTACATCGATCCCGCCAGCAGCAGTGGAGCCCGAGTACTCCTAAAAGTAGTGCGTGTGACACTAAGCTACCAGAATAAAGTCCTGGACACTTACGCCGTCCTCGATGACGGGTCAGAGAAGACCCTGCTGCTCGCCTCCGCTACGGCCCAGCTAGGGCTGCGGGGAAGCGAAACCCAAATGACAATTCGGACAATAAGACGAGATTTGAAGACGATAAAGGGCGAGAATGTCTCATTCTCTATCGCAGCAAGCGGCCAGCCTGAGCGACGGTACCAGATTACAGACGCTTTCACCAGCCAAGAAATAGGACTGTCGCGGTACACATACCCCGTCGCCAAGCTGATGGAGAAATATGCACATCTGCGCAAGTTACCGATCCCGCTCATAGACAATGCTATGCCGACCCTGTTGATAGGCTCCGACCATGCAGACCTCATTGTCCCGATAGACCGGGTTCATACCGGACCCCGAGGCTGTCCTGCAGCAGTCGAGACCCGTTTGGGATGGACTCTCCAAGGCCCGCTCGCCAAATCTCTCAACCGAAGTACAGCCACTAGATGTCTCCACTCCCGAGTCACAGAGGGAGAAACCGCACTCCTGCAACACGTAGAGCGGCTATGGACCTTGGAACAAATGCCCTTTAAGAACGGAAAGAAAGACATTCGCTCTAAAGATGACATTTACGCCATTCACCTCCTCGAGACAGGGACCAAGAGAGTCCCGGTCAACGGCGTGTTGAGATACGCCACGCCACTCCTGCGGCGAGAAGGAATGCCTACTTTCCACGCCAAGACAGACGCCACAGAACGGTACCTGCTGAACACGGAGCGGCGCTTAGCCAAGAACCCCGCCCAAGAGAGTGTATACCGCGCTGAGATTGAGAAGCTCATCACAGCGGGACACGTCACAAAGATGGACATTAAAGAGGCTGACCAGACCACTGAATCGTGGTACGTGCCCCACCACAAGGTCCATCACAACGGTAAAGACCGCAT
This sequence comes from Notolepis coatsorum, assembly GCF_963971535.1. Classification (NCBI taxonomy): domain Eukaryota; kingdom Metazoa; phylum Chordata; class Actinopteri; order Aulopiformes; family Paralepididae; genus Notolepis; species Notolepis coatsorum. The sequence goes on along the minus strand of NC_140165.1, from coordinate 54,704,421 downwards.
AGTATTTAACTGCAGCTACCAGATCGGATCCCAAAATCTAAATAAAGAGTTACTGCCCGGTCCCACACTCGGCCCCTCCCTACTCGGCGTTCTACTCCGCTTCCGCCAGGAAAGGGTGGCCATCAGCGGGGACATTAAAGGAATGTTCCTGCAGGTGAGATTAGTAGAGGCGGACAAGCCCCTGTTACGGTTCCTATGGAGAGAGAAGCCAGGAGATGAGCACCCAGCCATCTACCAATGGGAAGTCCTCCCCTTCGGAACGACGTGCAGCCCCTGCTGTGCTACATTTGCACTACAGAAACATGTAGCAGAGGACCCAGCAGCGGACGAAGAGGTCCGACACAGCGTAAAGAACAGCTTCTACGTAGACAACTGTCTACAAAGCCTTTCAACCCAAGAAGAAGCCGAGGCTCTCCTGATTAAACTCTGCGCCTCATTGATCAAAGGCGGCTTTGATCTCGGGCAGTGGGCCAGCAGCGATCCGCAAGTACTGCGCAGCCTCTCCTCCGAGGACAAGGCAGCCAGCAGCGAGACCTGGATGGCTACAATCCCGGGAGAAGCCCAGGAGATGACCCTGGGATTGGTGTGGCGATTCAAAACAGATTCGCTTCACTACAGACACAAGCCCCTGACTACGGAGCAGGGAAGGCCGGCGGCGGCGCCGACCACCAGACGGAGTGTGTACACAACACTCGCCCGACAATATGACCCGCTAGGATGTATTCTACCGTACACCACCAGGGCAAAAATGATTGTACGAGCATTGTGGGACAAGGACCAGGGCTGGGACGACCCCATTCCCGCACACCTTGCGTCCACCTGGAGAGAGTGGGAGATGGAGCTCCACTCACTCCCAGGCGTTAATATGCGCCGAAGCTACTTCCCACCCACGGTGAGGCCAGAGACATGTAAAATGGACTTACACGTCTTCAGTGACGCCTCAGAGGTCGCATACGGATCAGTAGCCTACTTGCGGGCCCAAGACCAGGGGGGAGAGATCTACACAGCATTTGTCCTCGCCCGCTCGAGAATAGCCCCACGCAAGCAACAATCTATCCCACGTCTAGAGCTCTGCGCAGCCCTAGCCGGAGCGCACCTAGCCACGCTCATCCAACGTGAGCTCACCATACCGGTGTCTAGAACAATCCTGTGGTCAGATTCCACGACGGTACTCGCCTGGATCAAATCGGACTCATGCAAGTACAAAGTCTTCGTGGGAGTCAGAGTCACCGAGATTCAAGACTTAACCGAAGAGTTAACCGGAGAAACAGAGTGGCGCTACGTTGATACAAAACAGAACCCAGCTGACGTCATCACCCGGGGGATGCCCCTGGATGACCTCACCCGTCGCAATGTCTACAGTGACGGCCCCGCATTCCTAAGACTCCCGGAAGGACAGTGGCCCATGCCTATCCCGAGGGAAGCAAGTCCAGAGGAGGTGGAAAATAAGAAGTCTGTGTTCTGTGGATTGAGCACCGTAGCCTCCACCGACCCTAACATAGACGATTGCACGTCCATAGAGAGTGCACAACAAAGAACATTCCTGCGGTACCACCCGGAGTGCAAGTCCCCCGCTGATATGTCAGCAGCTAACTACGAGGAAGCAGAATTGCTTCTACTGCAGCGAGCCCAGAGAGACTCGTTCCCCGATGAATTGGCCTGTCTACAGGGAGGAAAGCCCGTCCCATCCGACAGCAGATTAATTCATCTGGCCCCCGAGAGCGACGCTCATACCCTCATCAGAGTGGGTGGTCGCCTACGCAGAGCCCCCAATCTACCGGATGACATTAAACACTACCTACCGTCTCTACAGACCCGGCAGAAGTGGGTAAAGGAGAGAGACAATTTGACAGAAGGAACAGTCGTCATGATTATTGATCAATCACTGCCCAGAGCTATGTGGCCGGCCGGCCGCGTAAGCAAAGTGATCACCGGTGCCGACAGCAAGGTCCGAGCAGCTGAAGTGCTCGTCCAGGGTCGCACTTACACCCGTCCCGTGGCGAGGCTCATAGAACTGCCTCGACTCCCAGACACAATCGATGATGACCATGACCCTACAACCCTATGACTTTGTGAAGTTGACTGACCCCTACAGCAAACCCTTATGTGTAAATAGACAACGCGATTAATCTGTCTCTGTTTAACTGATTAGGTCTGGGACCTATTCAGGGGGTGGCTGTTGTGAAGGGCCAGATTAAACCGAATATATATATTTATTTATATATATTTAATTGTATTTGTATATTCTCTAATATTCCCTGATATCCCTTGTATATTCCTTGTACAATATGCATTGAATATCCATTCTAGCCTACTGAACATCCCATAATAGTCTCCATTTTACTATTGGTCGAGACCTTGGTGCCAGGCTGCCATACCCCTCAGACCCAGTTCAAACGTACCGCTCCACATGTACGAACAAGTCCTAGTTCCGCGTAGGAATCTGGCTACCGCACCACTAATGGGACTATTTGTTCATAGTGCGTATATATACTGCGCTACTAAAGTAGGACTTCCTTTTCAGTCCAGTTTCTTACCCTCCAATAGAGTCACAGACGTAAAGCCTCCCCGCGACGCCACGTGTGGGAGTAAGGCCAAGTTCGCCTACCATCGGTATTGAGACATCGTGTATATTAATATTTGAATAGTCATATTTGGCACTATATCGTCGAGCTGGACGTAGTCTATTAAGCTAATAATAGTCTGTTAATATATAGTGCTTCGTGCGGTGAGAATACTACCGTAGTCAGTACCCCATCGTTTCGGGCAGAGAACTGGCTGCTTACCCAGGGTGGTTGACCCCATGTGAAGCTGCACCCGAGGAGCCCCAGAGCCGACGAGCGAGTGGACCTGTATACCGGATTATTCTACCGACGACAGCCCGCCTTCCCAGGCACGGATTATGCTTTGTATACTTTGATTATTCCATGGATAAAGACCCCCGACACTGCCGTGTGTTGGAACCCCCCCCCCTGGAGAGGACGCAAGGTGAGGAGACGCTCTGCAAGACGAGGTCGCTTCACGTCTCTCCCCCGTGGACCGGAGAGAGCCGGCCCACAAAGAGTCCACCTGCTTTCATCTGTGGTCCAAGGAGCGCCGGCGCATTGAACGGCACTACAGTGGGTTCACCTGGGATACCCTTGGCCGGACGAGGCAGCCGGATTCTACCCCCCCCCCCCCTCCTACTCCTGTCGGCTTACAAGCGACCGGATTAACCCCCCCTTAGTGTATCTAGTATATAATCATTAAAGTATCATTGCTGTTATGCCTTAACTATTCCAGGTCGTATATTTACCACCTGCGCCATCAGAGATTGGACATTCTCTATTGATATACCGACGAATACTCTTTGCCATAAAAGTGCATACTATTTCAATTCATAAATGTAATTAAGTGATTAAGTGCTTGCTCTACACACCATTGCTGTGTAGTAATAAACGCATACTTCGACTTCGTACATTTGTGTTGGATCCGTTTCATCTACGTGAGAGTGTTCATGATAATATATTTATGCCGTGTACTGGGTGGCCGAATATTAAGTACAAAGGTAGTGGTAGTAAGTATCATATCTAGTAATACAGTCAGGGAATTGTACCCCTCAGTTACACATATAAATACCTTGGTGTCTGGATAGATGAATGTTGACTGATCAATAAAGTATCTATCTATCTAGATGACAAAATATGTTTTGTATAGAACTAACTTTCTCATGCTGCTTAAGAAAAGGATTGTTGAAGCTGTTCTCTCTGTTATGGATTATGGTGATATGATTGATAGGCCTCTGCCTCCACTCTTAAGCCCTTGGATGCTCGTCATCATTCTGCATCCTGTATGAAGATGTTGGGTGGTCCTCTCTGTCTGAGAAACGTGATAGACACATGTATTTGTTGATCTACACAAGGCCCTTATTGAGAAGCTGCCATCTTACGTCACATCTATGATAGATTGGTCGTCTGGACCACACCACACGCGGTCTAATGATCAAGACACCTTTTTAAAGGAACATGCAAACATTATAAGCGCTTACTGTCTTCTCCAGAATCAGACAAGAAGATAGATACCAATTTCCTCTCTGCCTAGCTTAGCACAAATTAATTGAAGTAGATACGGACCAGCTAGCTGTTGGCCAAAAACACCTCTCCTGTGGAGTTTTAAGCTAGGCTAGTGGTCCGTATCTGCCTCCATTCATTTGTGCTAAGCTAGGCTAGCTTACAGCCGGATAGCTTTCTATGGAACGCACAGAGAGGACATTGGTATCCATCTTCCTGTCTGACTCTGGAGAAGACGGTAAGTGCATTTCCCATAACGTTGGCGTGTTCCTTTAAGGTGTCTTGATCTTACAAGCTTAGTACCCACTTGAGGGACTTGTGTTGTTGGGGCCAGTGTTGTTGTGGCACATTCCTTTTAAAATTAAGGCGTTTGAAAACCCCTTTTCATTTTAAATCCACGATTTCAAACCATTCTGTTCATTTGTACCAGTTTCAATCGTTTTTTTGTATTTCGTATCTGTTTTATATACTTGTTTTAATTGATTGTTTTATATACTTGTTTTAATTGATTGTTTTCTTTATCTTGTACCTTTTATTATTATTATGCGTCTTTAAACTGTACTATATATCATTATAAATAAAGGCAATGATAACAATAAATAAACATGACTAAGGACGAGACCCGTTGTGAGTCATGCTCATCTGCTGTATTTCAAAACAATAGTTCGGTGCCGTTAGACATGGAATTCAGAGTCACGGCTCACGGGATCACATTTAATTAGAAAACCTCATTCCATGTTCTGCTGAATGATGTCCTCGTCGTCCCCAAGCCATAATTAAACAAACTGAGCGAGTTTCTTCTTCTGTTGGTCCTACACTGTGTCTGGCACCAGCACTCACTCCAGGAAATGACCTTTCAGAATAAAGTGAATTAGAAGGACCTTGCCCTGAGTTCTAATCTCAAAGCCATACAATGGGACTTTAGAATACTGTAAAATAGAAGGATTTGGGTAGCGTTTTCTTCTAGAAGATAAACCCATTAAGACAATTATATAGGTTTAGACTCTAGGTTCACTTGGACTACCACACTACAAAGGGTTAACCTTTCACTACCACACTACAATGGGTTAATCTTTCACTACCACAGTACAAAGGGTTAACCCTTTCACTACCACACTACAGAAGGTTACCATTTCACTACCACTAGAAAGGGTTAACCCTTTCACTACCACGCCACAGAAGGTTAACCTTTCACTACCACACTACAAAGGGTTATATACTCGTACTGGCATCGCGTCCCGCTCTTAAGCCATACCGACAGGGCCGCCTCAGGGGGTGTGCGAGCAGTGCGGTCGCACAGGGCCTCGCGGGAAGGGGGGCCTCGCAAAAAAAAAAAAAAAAAAAAAATGTATTCATTATTATTTTTTTTTGGCCCCCCTTCCCGCAAGGCCCTTTTTCATCACAGACCTAAAATCTAGTTTTGCTTATATGCTTATATATTTCACATTAGACACGTTTGTAGAATGTGTCTGACTTGTTCCTGCCTCTGCGGCTCTGCAGACTGCAGTGTTCCGGTTTCTGCGGCTCTGCTGCTCTACAGATTTTAGGATAGTGTTTCCGGGCTCTTCTCGGACCCACGAGGTACAGGGATCTAATTCAGCGCTATTCAGAGGAGCGAGTGGATGTCTTTTCAAAAGCAGCATGGATCAGAAGAAATTACACCATGGGCCAAGAAAGTCTCCTTCCAACTTTACCATTGATACTGCGTTATGGTGAGTTCATGCAACCTATTCTATTCCCGCCGTGGATCTCTCTCTCTCTGGAGCCAAACTGGTCGACTAGCTGTTGTAGTATGGAGTTAGTAGCTAACGGTGTGTGGCCTGGTGTCAGCACCTGTATTGCTTTGCTTTTCTCATGTTGTAGTTTCAGTGGTAGCCGCATAGCTTGCTTCTGCGTTAGCTAATGGTTAGCGATAGCCGGGTTGAGCTAACTGTTAGCTAGTTAGCTGTTTAGCTACGACGTTAGCTGCCGGCTGCGCACGTTAGTTTGATGCTATCAGTTAGCCTAGAGTTAGCTGTTAGCTTGTGCTACGACCATTGACATTAGCTGTGAGAATAGCAGGGGGTTCTGGCACTCTGACTACAACATCATCTTTGACAGAAGATGTAGTCGGGCCTGCACCATGACAAGGCTCCGGCCATAGCATAGCTTATTTGTGTCCCGCCAGCGAGAGGCCTTTCGTCAACGTGGAGACCTGTGTTGCGGCCTTTCGCCCTGCGTTCCTTGGTGCAGGTAAGATGAATGAAAATGTAATGACATTACCCCACTCTTCCTTCCTTCCCCTCCCGAATGTTTTGTTAATAACGATGTTTTTTTCCAGGCAAAACATATGCTACTTCACAACATTTGGAGATACGACATGTGCTGTGTGTGAATGTCTTGGTCGTTTGTGTAGCTTGGGTAGCGTTGGGCCGTTGGCCAAAGCTGTGTGTGGCCTGGTGTCACAGTACCTGGCTAGCCTATTTAGCTGATGTCGGCCATTGGCTCCTTGCTGCTTTGTTTTCTCTGGTATAGACCCTCTTCTCTTTGGATTTAAGTGTTGATCTTTGTCCTTTTGGATCTCTCATACATGCTCTCTCTCTAACACACACACACACGACAAACACACATGCTCTCTCTCTCTCTCTCTCTCTCTCTCTCTTTCTAACACACACAGTCTTCCTATGGCGGCCTTTCTCGATGGCTAGGCTGTGCTCGCTGAGTCTGTACCTAGTCAAGGATCTTCAGTCACAGTGCTCAGGTATTCTGCCACTGTGTACTCTCTGTTTAGGGCCAAATAGCATTTCAATTTCTTTCCAATGTGTCTCTCTCTCTCTCTCTCTTTGGATTTAAGTGTTGATCTTTGTCCTTTTGGATCTCTCATACATGCTCTCTGTAACTGAGGGGTACAATTCCCTGACTGTATTGATAAGTATGGTATCATTAAACCACTACCGCTTTATGTACTTTAACTACTGGCCATACAGTACACGATATCTAAATATGATGAACACTTTCCCACAATGAAATCGGGTCCACACAAAGGTAATAATCAAATATTTAATATATAGCAAAAGGTACATATAATAGTTACTATTACATTTATGATTTGAATGCACTTGTAAGGCAAATGAGTACTCGTAGGCAAATCAACACTGAATGTCCAATCTCTGGTTACGCAGGAAGCAAGTATACAACCTGGCTCTTAGGGAATTAGATCTATGGTACTCTTAATGATATAGCAGGATATTCTGGAAGGGGTCCTCCCGGTCGTAAGCCGGTAGGGGGGGTAGGAGAGCCGTCGGTAGTAGACCGTCTGGTCAACGATGTCTAGGGAGACTTCAAGTACAGAAGACAGTGCAGTAGACTCTTGATCCGCAGATGAATACACCTTGGTTCTCTTGTAGGCTGTAGCTCCACAATGAAGAAGAAGCTAGGCGACCTCAGTCTCTCTGAGCGCCGACTCAACTTGACTCCTCTCGGGGGTAAATCCAACACTCACAGGCGTCGGCGATTATCCGCTCCACAAATCACAGTACCAAAGCAAATATATTCCAGCCGCATAGGGCTCAGCAGTCGTCGGGTAGGTAATCCAGTGTACATGTCCCTCGGTCCTCGTCTAGATCTCCTCGGAAGAAAGCGCCATGTGTGGTCGGCCCCAGCCTGGATAAGACTCTAGATAACACGAGGAAGCGTTGGAGATGCTGGTCACTTTAGAACTCTAACCGCACGATGCACCATACACGATAGACTATTATTACTTAATAGAAATACGTCGCACTCGACGGTACAGTGCCAAACTCTGACAATTCAGCTATTAATTCGCACGAGGTCTCAATGCTATTCTAAGGCCAAACAGGCCATACTACACCGCACGCGGTATCGTGGGTGAGGCTTCACGTTCTGTTACTTAGTTGGGTAGAAGGGTAAAGGACTAAGGGATAAGAGGTCTTCTACATTTACTTGCGCCATATTTATATGCACGGTGAACAAATAGTGCCACTCTCCTTTCGGTAGCCGTATTCCTGCCCAGAGCCGGGGCTAGTAGAGACATGTCTCGTCGGTACCATTGAACTTGGCTCCAAGGGGCTTGTCCCCTGGTGCCAGGTCCTTGTCCAATAAGAGAATGAACTATTATGGGCTATAGTAGGCTAAAGGGATATTCCGTGTATATGTACAAGGAATATACAAGGGATATCAAACGATATACAAATACTATTCAATATATATCAATAAATAAATATATATATTCGGTTTAATCTGATCCTTCGTAACACTCTCTCTCTAACACACACACACACGACAAACACACATGCTCTCTCTCTCTCTCTTTCTAACACACAGTCTGCCTATGGCGGCCTTTCTCGATGGCTAGGCTGTGCTCGCTGAGTCTGTACCTAGTCAAGGATCTTCAGTCACTGTGCTCAGGTATTCTGCCACTGTGTACTCTCTGTTTAGGGCCAAATAGCATTTCAATTTACTTCCAATGTGTCTCTCTCTCTCTCTCTCTCTGTACACTGTATATTGACTGTAGGAGCTCTCTCTCGCTCTCTCTCTTGCTATATGTTGACTGTATCATGCCCAGCCTCGGGCAGCGCTATTATTTAAGAATATGTTGACTGTATGAAAAAAAAATATATATATATATATAAAGTCCTATTTACCCTTTTTACTGGTAAATGGGTTGACAACAGGGTGCAGGGCGGGTGTGCCGTGGCTAAGTAGCCAGGTAGCATCGATCCTGTGCCCCGGCGGGGTTGGACGGTGTCCCACCCGGAAGCCGACGCTTGAGAGCGAGTCGGCCCGGCGGGTGGCAGTATGGACTGATGAGAGCTATACTGCTGCAGGATGGAATTTAGCGGCGGCCAGTGTTGTGGCTCAGCTGACTGTTTTTCTGTCCACGTTAGCGTCGGGTAGTGGGGCTACAGGACCAGCCGACGCTGAAAACATTTTGCATGTTTTTGGTGTTATAGAGATCTTGACTCAGTCGCAAGCTATAACTGCTGGGAGGATTAGGATGCTATCAACGCTTGTTAATAGGCATTTCTGGTTGGAGAAATCTCCTCTTGGGGAAGAAGAAAGGTTTTCTTTCCTCACGGCTCCTTTTTCCACAGAGGGACTCTTTGGTCGTTCTGCGGAGACACAGGCGGTTGTTGATCTGGGTCCCACACCGCCTCACGCTATGCAGCCAGAGGTTGGAGCACGGCCTCGTCAGCGACTGTGGCGAGGCCCTCGACAGGCGGCCATGTTTCCCCGCCAGTGGTACCCTGGGCGGAGAGTCAACAGGGGTCCACAAGGCCAACAGCCTTGGCGGCCGAGGGATCGGCCATGTTGGATGTACTCGGCTTGGAAGATACAAGCCGTCGTCATTCTGCCGCGAACAGCCCGCTCCCCGATCACTCGTCTCCCCGTCACCAACGGAAGAGGGGCTCTGATCGTTTTTCTTTGGCTGCGGGCCGCGAACCTTCTTTTAAGCGCATGCGGCCCCACTTTTCGCTTCTCATGGGGACAGGGGCTGACACCCAGTTGATGGCTGAGCCTGGGTCTGTCCGTGAGAATGTTGTGCTGTCACGTGGCTCCCGCGCCACACGTTGTGTGATTGGTGAGCCTGGTGTTACGGCTGCCACTATTTACAGTGGTCAGCAGGGGGACTCGAGGCCTCTTCGTTTGAATGCTCAGCACGGGTTACCCCGACCTCGCCTTCGCCAGGCGGGGTATCACGTTGATGCCTCCCACTCCCGCGAGATCGGCAGTGGTCTGCAAAGAGGCACGCGTGATTTGGGTGGTAGCAATATCACTGCAGGGCTACGGTGTGTAGGAACCCATGGGGTCCTCACGCCTTGCATGTCTAGCTGTAGAACAACTCCTCAGCATGCGCTAGAGGGGTGTTCAGGGGGGGAGCGTGTGTCAACCATTTTGATGGCAGCTTCTCCCGTATCAAACCGGCCCTTTCTGTCGGGGTCCCCCCTTGGGTGCGACCGTCATGTCCGCTTTGGCGGGTTCAGAGGCTACGCACAGCGGGAGGGACCGGGCCACCTATCTACTGTTCCTTGTGGCCCAGCGTCAGTTGACGGCGGATTATTATCACATATGGCGACAAGAATGCCGTTTTGTGGGGTGAATGGAGAGAACGTTGAGGCTGGGGCTTGTTTTGCAGTTCGCAAAACCCCACCCTCCGTTCTCAGGTTTGGTGCAGACCCTATTATCAGGGTCAGCAGCAGTGACAGCTCTGGCCGATGAGATCCAATCTCTGTTGGCGAAGTAGGCCGTAGTCGTGGTCCCGAGAGAGGACGCGATGTCAGGCATCTACTCCCGTTATTTTCTGGTGCCCAAAAAAACGGGAGGGGTCAGACCTATACTGGATCTGTCTGCGTTCAATCGTCTGATTGTGGCGAGACCATTCAGGATGTTGACCGTCAAACACCTGCTACTTGCTGTCAGAGTGGGAGACTGGTTCACCTCCATAGACCTAAAGGATGCGTATTTTCACATCCCGATTTTCCCTCCTCACAGGAAGTTCCTACGGTTCCTGTTTCAGGGAACGAATACCAGAGGTTGCCGTTCGGCTATTCTCTGGCTCCGCGCACATTCACCAAGTGCGTAGAGACTGCGCTGGAGCCTCTACGTCGTCAGGGAATACGATTTTTTTTTTTTTTTTTTTATATAATTTTTTAAACATACACATACACATAAACATAACATAAAATTAGATATACAAGCATTAATTAACAGTACACCTCCAATTTAAATCACCATTTGAATAAATGTATATATAGGGAATACGAATTCCATTCTATCTCGACGACATTCTGCTCCTCAGTCGGTCGGAGGAGGTCGCCAGGTCTCATACCAGGCTGGTGGTGGAATTCCTCACCAAGCTGCGTTTTGCTGTGAACTGGAAGAAGAGTACGCCTCTTCCCAGTCAACAGGTGGAGTACTTGGGCTTGACATTGAGGTCAAGGCCTATGATTGTAACCCTCTCGGAGCAACGGAGGGTGTCTATCCTCCACACGCTCGGGGGTTTCCGTCCTGGGAAGACGGTCGCGGCGCTGCAAGTGATGCGCCTGCTCGGTATGATGGCATCTGCTCACACGGTGGTCCCTCTTGGCCTCCTCTTCATGAGGAGGATACAGAGGTGGTTCTCCAGTATGAGAATAGACTCGGTGAGGGACAAATGGAAACGGTTGACGGTTCCTTTGTCGATATGGGGGGATTTCGCCCATTGGAGGAGGCCTGGTATCCTCACCAATGGGGTCCCCATGGGCAGCAGACGCTCACACGTCACGGTCTTCACCGACGCTTCCCTCACGGGTTGGGGAGGGACGTGTCGGACCAACGCAGTGGGGGGCAGCTGGACGATCCATGCTGCCCGGTCTACCCTGCACATCAATGTGTTTTGAGGGCGGATACGGAGGGAGCGCAGGACCGTGATCCTGGTCGCGCCGGACCGGGGCACAGCGGTGTGGTTCCCGGGCCTGATCCAGCTACTGGTAGCCCCGCCGTGGCCTATTCCTTGGTCGGCAGGGGCCCTCTCTCAAGCACACGGGTCGCTGTTTCAGCCCCCGGTGATACGCCAACCTCTGATGGTTTGGCTGGTGAGAGGGTAAGTCTGGAGAGGATGGACCCTTCTGTGGTTGACACCATCCGGAATGTGCATGCTCCCTCCACTGTCGCGCTTTACGCGGGTAGGTGGCGTATGTTCCAAGAGTGGTGTAAGGCGGGGGGCAGGGACCCGGTGTCCTGCCCCCTGGATGCTGTCCTTATTTACCTTCAGTCTCTCCTTGATAGACTGTCGGCCTCGACGGTGAGGGTATATGCAGCAGCTATATCCTCTTATCATGAGGGATTTGAGGGTGTTGTTTTGTTCAGCCACCCTCTTGTGAGGCGTTTCCTGCTTGGCGCTCGATGCGTTAAACCGGTAAAACTCTCTTTGGCTCCGAGCTGGGATCTTCAATTGGTCCTCGGTCGGTTGTCCTTGGCCCCGTTTGAGCCTCTTGAGCAAGCGCCGTTGGAACAGCTGTCGTTCAAGACCGCGTTCTTGCTGGCCGTCACCTCCGCTAAACGCGTGGGTGAGCTTTGTGCTCTCTCGGTACGGCCAGAGTGCCTGTCTTTTCGTTCCGATTGCGGTGCCACTCTGCAGCCTAATCCTGCCTTCGTGCCTAAAAATATCCGGAGTTCTTTCCGCTCCAGGGATATTATGGTTCAGGCATTTCATCCGCCTCCTCACGCTAGTGAGTTGGAGGCGGGCCTTCACCTGTCATGTCCGGTCCGGGCTTTGGGGGTTTACCTCAGCCGTACTCAGGGCCTCAGGGCTACCAATCAGCTCTTTGTCTGTTACGGTGGCTCTCGTGCTGGTAAGGCACTGTCGAAACAGCGCCTGTCCCATTGGTTGTGCGAGGGCATTGCCCTTTGCTACACGTTGGCCGGGCTGGCTCCCCCTGGGGGCGTCAGGGCGCACTCCACTCGTGGGGTGGCGGCCTCTGCTGCTCTACTGGGTGGGGCCTCGGTGGAGGACATCTGTGCTGCGGCTTCATGGTCCTCCCCGGGTCCCTTCGTAAGGTTTTACCTCATGGACATGACCGGGGGTTCTGTCTCCCAGGCGGTTTTGAGGTCTGTGGCCTCTCCTGCTTCCCGTCCTTTGGTGGGGTAGCAGGAGTGTGTGGGTGTGGGCCACAATGTGTTGTGTCACACGTGGTTCCGCCTGTGCTGTACGTTCAAGTTCCCTCTTGTTCGCACTCGGGTGGAGTTGACTGCCGCACCCTCTTCATTAGGAAGAGTGGGGTGACGGGACTCCCCTCCCCCCTGATGTGGGCTTACGGGTCCTCAGGGGGTGCATTTGTCGGGCCTCGCGTCCGCTCTACCCCATATCTCGGTATGGCTTAAGAGCGGGACGTGATGCCAGTACGAGTATATAACGATAGGTTATGTATATAACCTAGTTATATGAGTACTGGCTAAGCGTCCCGCTCTTAGCGTGCCCTGAGTTCCCTTGGGGAAACTTTTCTTTGGAAACGATTTTCCGAGGAAGAGTGAGTGGTGACCACGCCTAGTACTATATAGTACGTCACTAGGGCGGGGCCTGGCAGGTGCTGGGTGTATTTGGTTTTTATTCGTTGATGGAGTACACTAGGTACATGAGATGAGGTATATCTCGGTATGGCTTAAGAGCGGGACGCTTAGCCAGTACTCATATAATCGTTAACCTTTCACTACCACACTACAGAATATTAACCTTTCACTACCACACTACAAAGGGTTAACATTTCACTACCACACTACAAATGGTTAACCCTTTCACGACCACACTACACAATGTTAACCCTTTCACTACCACACTACAAAGGGTTAACCCTTTGATTGATTGATTGAAAATGTTATTAACAGATTGCAGAATGGGTACAGTACAGTACAGCTCAATACACACAATTGTTAAGGGGATGCAGACCAGAGAAATACTTTCGTCTTGTTTACATCAGGGTCCCCCATTTCCCGACAAAGGGTTAACCCTTTCACTACCACACTACAGAAGGTTCTGTTTCGTTATGGATCTCGCTCAGCATCATACTGCACTGTACTTCACTTCGTGCACGAGCACTGAATAAAAAATTCCACCATGTACCTTTACATCCCAACATTCGTCTGGCCACACCCCCATCCGCTTACCTTCATAAGCAGGTGTGTGGTCACCTACTCGCCTCCTTCTTCACTTTCACCACAAGGAAGTGCCTTCGGTAGATCCCCACTTGACGAGGTTGTTAAGAAAGTTGGAAAACAAAAGAACGGGAAGATACGTTGACATCATATCTTTATTTTCTCTCTCACTATCACGCCGCTGACATGCTCCCCAGCTACTGTCCTCCTTGCTGCGGCTGGATGGGGTTTCCCTCCGGCCACACAGCTGGACTGTGGGAAGCACCGACTGTTGTGAGAAGCGGTTGTTTCCAGGATGGGGTACGTACTGTTTTGCTTGCGAGCTCTGGTTGTTGTTGATGCTGTGGGGTTTAGCTGACAATTTACGAAACGCTGACTCCAGGCTGGGGTCCTCTGCTCGGCTTAAACGGCGGTCGGAGGATCTTGGTCTGATGATGGTCAATCTAGTGGGCCGCGACCAGGTCCTGGTGAACCCAGGATTCTCGAGCGGATGCTTCTCTGTCCCATGCAGGCCCCACCTTTCATATAAAAATGAAAGTATACCCTAACGAGGAAATGTGGGCATATGATCTTCTTTATCGGGAGTTCCATGCTCAAAGTCGGCTGCAGCCCGAAATGGGAACTGTGCTGGCCCCGCTGTATGTCTGGATCACCGTTGAAAACTGTGTTTGACATTCTTTTTCTTTTCCCTCTTAGGGGAGGGACTTGGACAGCGGCCTGTCTGAAGTGTGGCTTGTTATGTCGTTGTGTACAGTTCAGGTGATAGTTGCTTAGCTTGAGTGCTAGTTGTGGACTACTGTGTTAGCCAGTCAGCTGTTAGCTGCGACGCTAGCCCGCTGTGTTACCAGGCTAGTAAACGTTAGCTTGTTGCTATCAGTCGGATAGCTGCTTAGCTGGCATGCTAGTTGTGGCCTACTGTGTTAGCCAGTCAGCTGTTAGCTGCGGCGTTAGCTCGCTGTGTTTACCAGGCTAGTAAACGTTAGCTTGTTGCTATCAGTCGAACGGCTGTTAGCTTAATGCTACACTGTTGAACGTTTTCTATGACTATCACATGCCTTAAACACTCTGACTACGACGTCATCTTTGACAGAGGATGTTAGTCGAACCTACACCGGGAGCCCTGCCAGCGAGGACTGCGTCAACATGGAGAAACGTAGCGGCTGGGTGGCGCAGCGACGCTACCCTCGTCGCCGACACAAGAGATGCTGTGTTCGTCTTCGGTGTCCCGTTAGCCAGATTGCAGTTCGCTTGGCCTGCGCTCAGGGTAGGAAGGTCCCGACCGGACTTTAAACACTTCTTCTTTCCTTCCCTTCTAAATGTTTTGTAATAACGATGTTTTCCTAAACGTGTGTTGCTGCAATACATTGAGGATACGACGCGTGTTGTGTGTGAATTGTCTTGTCACTGGTATAGCTTCTCTCTCCATAGAAATCGGGTTGTTGTTTACATGTGTAAAAATGATCTGGTTAGTTGTGATGAGAACATGTGTGTTCATGTAACGTGAACTCACAACTAAGGGGGTTAATTAACCTATAAAGCTATGCTTAGTGACATGTGATTGAGGAATGAATTCTTTTCTCAGCCTGTAATGACAATGAACAGTGTGTTCACATATTAACAGGGTTACCTGTTCAACTTGGCCGTATCAAGGGTAAGGAAGGAGGGGTGATCCCCCCGGTTTCCCTGCGGCTTCCCCACCCTCCTCTCAGACATGTTGTTTACAATATATTGTGTTACTGTGTTTGTGGGGATACGATGTAACCCTTAGCTTAATTGCTGGGGTTGTGCTTTCCGCTTGAGAAACTATATTTTCCTAAAGAAAAGATTGTTTGGTCACTTATCATGTGTGCTTAGCAAGGCCTGTGGCCAATACTTAATCGAGGATTCTGTATTCTCTCGTTATGAAAAACGGCGTTCCTCTGTAGCAAGAGTGTACTTTTGCCATTTTTTGTTGTGATGAAGGGTTGTGTGTGTCTTGTGATCTACAACTGGGTTAGGTTTGGCCACAGAAGCACATGTGTAAGTCTGGTACCGGGGCTCTTAAAGGCGGCCCTCTCTATTCTGTGTTTTTTCCTTAGTAAAAATCAGATAGCAGGTTAGCACATGAGCTATGTGAAGCTGTTAGATACTTCATGTAGCAGACTATGACTGTGTCATGCTCTATTTTGTCATTACATCGTATCATGGGTGTGGGGTCGTAAAGGGGTGAATTGGTAATCCTTTCCTCCCCTTTTCTGATTGGTCAGGGGTTAAAACCTCCTGTCCTTCAAGGTTCCTGTCACGTTTCTGTTCGGCACGTTACAGGGTAAGAGGGGGGGGGGGAGTTTCCTGGTCCCACGCCCTGGAAGATTGGGCGTGTGCACAGCAGAAATCCCCCCGCCATAGAGTACGTCACTGTGTGCGTCTCTGTTGGTAAGACTTCCGTGAGTTGTTCAGGTCCATGTTATGGATCTGTTTCAGGGAGTTGTCAGAGCTCCTCCCCACGAAGCTCCTCCTCGGGCCTTCTGTGAGTTCGGACTCTCCTTCCCTGTGAGGGAGCCTCCTCAGAGTTCAGAGCCTCCTCCTCAGATTGTCAAGGTGAGTAGAACTTCAAAAAGGAGTTCTGCTCTATTGTGTGTGTATTCGATTCAATTCGATTATTGAGTGTGTATTGGTTCAGTGCCTCCTCCTCGGAGAGCCCTAACCCAAATATTACATAGCTCAATGTTGCAATATATTCTTTTCAATCTATACAGCTCGCGTGGGAAGTCTCTCTGGGGATTTCCGTCTCCTCCCTATGGCGAGGGTGGTGGGATGTAAAAATGTAAAAAAATTTACCCTCAGCTGCGTCACGTGGGATTCATGTCAGTCTGTGTTTCTTTCTTTTTTGAATAAAAAGAGGAAGGTACATGAAGCACGACGGCTCCGTGTCGTTCTCCCAGGCGACTTGGAGGAACAATGTTTGGTGTCTTGCTAGACTATCCATTGATGTGTTTGGGTCTCGACGCATACATAGTGCTGGCTCGTGTGTTTCTGTTAAAGAATCACGCAGGGGCTAAGTGCGCCTTGGTTGCTTGTTAAAACAGCGTTTTTATAGGGCAACTGGGATGGAGTTTTGTCTCTTCCGAGCGCCAGTTTACTAGGTTGTCTCGATGAATTCTCGTTCATATCTGGGGGATGTTAACGGAATAGATCAGAACATAGGTAGAGGGGTCTCACGCCCTTGGGGTGGGCCACTGAGCACGGTCCAAATGGGACCGTCTGGGTGGCGCCCTCTTTTCATGTTTTAGATCGACACGCATACCTACCCCCTCTTCTGGAGTGGGCATGTCGGCGTGGTTAGGACACGGGATTGGTCTGGTCGCGCTGGTCCAGGTCAGTTAACCCGTTGTCCGCCGGGGATGCAGATCTGCTATTCTGGTACCCTGAGGGACTTGTGCTTTTTTCGGGGGAAAAAATGCCGGGTCGGCCCGGGTGTCACAGGGTTAGGCGTTATGGAGACCCTTTGTTGGGTACATGTTGTACTCTGCACTATCGTAATGGCTTACGGCCATACCAACCTGTACACGCCCCGATCTCGTCCGATCTCGGAAACTACGCAGGTTCGGTCCTGGTTAGTACTTGGTTGGGAGACCGCCTAAGAATACCAAGTGCGGTGTGCTTAGGGCTGGTTCTCCATTCTTTTCGCTCCTCTCTCACGCGTGGCGAAGAGGGGGCTGTTGGGGTGGTCTTGGACCTCCTCTGGTAACCCTGTGTGCTTCCCGAGCCGCCGGGCCCGGTCCGAAGTAATGTTTCGTCGACCCGTAGGCCTGGAATAACCCTTTTTTGAAAACTGAAACACTTGTACTGCGGTATAGCCGGTGTATACCTGCAGGTGTGTTTGAGTTTTTTCTTGAGGGGTTATAGGAACAACCACCGTCTGTACCGAGATGGTGGTTGATTCCCTGGTGTGTTGGAGGAGAGTCAACTCCCGGGTTACCCGGTTGAGTGTGCCCCTGCACGTTCATGACGTCTGCCAATCATGTCAGCCTTCTCTGCCTCGACCCCTCTGGGTGTGTTTTTTTTAATGGAGGCTTTGTCATGGTGATCAACAACGCCAGCATACGCCCCTTCCGCCGGGGGGGCTGTTTTCAGCTGACTCCTTAGGCGCCTGTCTCGTCCGCAGTGCTCCAGGCTCAGGTTACAGCCTGCTGCCTGGTTTCCCCGGTGCGCTGCCTGCTTCCGTTGGTTAACCTTTTTGAGTGCTTACGGCCATGCTGACTGCCTGTTCTGCAGGGTCAGTGTGCCAGGCAGTGTGCTATTGGGGGGAAAGGGCCCGCTCTTGGAGGGGCCTTATCCGAATACGCTGGCGATGTGGGGGGCGGTGTCACTAAGTGACCACCTGGTGGGGTCTTGATGCCTGGCGTCATTGACCTCTCCGGGCCCCCTTTTTCCAGGGGATCCAGTCCCTTCAGTGGGTCTGGGTCTTCCTTCGCGCTGCGCTGCTACGGCCTTGCCACGGGGTTGGGTTTGCTCTTGACCCCGTGATTTTGGGGGCAGTAACGAGGTTTGTTCCTTCCGTTCGTTCTCTGGTGGCATGCGGGTTGTGCGTGTGTAGTCGTGGGGTCAAGCCACGGTCTGCTCACCCTGTGCGTTGAGTTGCTTGAGTTCCTCTTCGCACGGTCGGATCCGTCTCCCTCCCGTAAGCCTCCAATAGGGGGGGTATCCTCCATTAGGGAGGGTCGGGAGGCTCGGTCCTCCCTGGTCTGATGGTTGTGGGGGGCCTCAGTGGGGTACATTTGTCGGGCTATGGCTCCCGCTCAGCTCCTGTTGTGCAACTGGTGCTGAGCGAAGCCATAACGAAACAGAACGTAAGGTTATGTATATAACCAAGTTCTGTGAGTTATGGTGCGCTCAGCACCAGGACGCCGCTGCCGCCCTTGATCTCGCCTTATGGTGAAAGTTTGGGAAGGAGGCGAGTAGGTGACCACACACAGTGGTGCAGTGCTGGGCAACCGTGGTCAAACGGCGTTTGGGCTTCGAAGTGCGCGCATCCTATTATTATGCAAAGTCTAGGTGATAAGTGCCTAGACTTTGCATAATAATAGGATACCGTTTGGCCTCCGCCCATATTACGACTGCACCCCTGACCACACACCTGCTTATGAAGGTAAGCGGATGGGGGTGTGGCCAGACGAATGTTGGGATGTAAAGGTACATGGTGGAATTTTTTATTCAGTGCTCGTGCACGAAGTGAAGTACAGTGCAACTGGTGCTGAGCGCACCATAACTCACAGAACTTGGTTATATACATAACCTTACGTTAACCTTTAACTACCACACTACAGGTTAACCCTTTCACTACCCCTACACGGGGTTAACCCTTTCACTACCACACTACAAAGGGTTAACCTTTCACTACCACACTACAGAAGGTTAACCAGCCACTACCACTACAAAGGGTTAACCCTTTCAAGACCACACTACAGAAGGTTAACTCTTTCACTACCACACTACAGAAGGTTAACCTCAGCTTCTTCTGTATGGTACAGTAGCTCACACAGAGAGGACCTGAGGGCAGCCTAATGTATTTGTAACATGTTGCTCTTTATGCCAATAAACCTGTGTTATAAAGAGAATTATAAAGAGCCAGTGTGTTGTATATTATATCTTAAGGGGAGATTTCATTCCAGTGATTTACTTCAACATCCAGAGTCCTGTAGGAAGACCGGATCAGTGACATTAACACAGAGTCCTGTAGGAAGACCGGATCAGTCACATGAACACAGAGTCCTGTAGGAAGACCGGATCAGTGACATGAACACAGAGTCCTGTAGGAAGACCGGATCAGTGACATGAACACAGAGTCCTGTAGGAAGACCGGATCAGTGACATGAACACAGAGTCCTGTAGGAAGACTGGATCAGTCACATGAACACAGAGTCCTGTAGGAAGACCGGATCAGTCACATTAACACAGAGTCCTGTAGGAAGACCGGATCAGTGACATGAACACAGAGTCCTGTAGGAAGACCGGATCAGTCACATGAACACAGAGTCTGTAGGAAGACCGGATCAGTGACATTAACACAGAGTCCTGTAGGAAGACCGGATCAGTCACATGAACACAGAGTCCTGTAGGAAGACCGGATCAGTCACATGAACACAGAGTCCTGTAGGAAGACCGGATCAGTCACATGAACACAGAGTCCTGTAGGAAGACCGGATCAGTCACATGAACACAGAGTCCTGTAGGAAGACCGGATCAGTCACATTAATCGAAAGTCATCAAAATCTAACAACTGCAACGAACGAAATGATCAAAAAAGAAAAAAGTCTGTATTGTTCCTGTAAATGTGTTCATTTTTTTTTTTTTACGTTTGAAAATATTGGAGCACAGAGCGTGACGAGGTGGAACTTTGCAGGGATTATTTTTCCATCAGAAAAGACTATACCCTTCAAGAATCTCATGTGTAGAGTCCTGTAGGAAGACCGGATCAGTCACATGAACACAGAGTCCTGTAGGAAGACCGGATCAGTCACATGAACACAGAGTCCTGTAGGAAGACCGGATCAGTCACATGAACACAGAGTCCTGTAGGAAGACCGGATCAGTCACATTAATCGAAAGTCATCAAAATCTAACAACTGCAACGAACGAAATGAGCAAAAAAGAAAAAAGTCTGTATTGTTCCTGTAAATGTGTTCATTTTTTTTTTTTTTTACGTTTGAAAATATTGGAGCACAGAGCGTGACGAGGTGGAACTTTGCAGGGATTATTTTTCCATCAGAAAAGACTATACCCTTCAAGAATCTCATGTGTAGAGTCCTGTAGGAAGACCGGATCAGTCACATGAACACAGAGTCCTGTAGGAAGACCGGATCAGTCACATGAACACAGAGTCCTGTAGGAAGACCGGATCAGTCACATGAACACAGAGTCCTGTAGGAAGACCGGATCAGTCACATGAACACAGAGTCCTGTAGGAAGACCGGATCAGTCACATTAATCGAAAGTCATCAAAATCTAACAACTGCAACGAACGAAATGATCAAAAAAGAAAAAAGTCTGTATTGTTCCTGTAAATGTGTTCATTTTTTTTTTTTTACGTTTGAAAATATTGGAGCACAGAGCGTGACGAGGTGGAATTTTGCAGGGATTATTTTTCCATCAGAAAAGACTATACCCTTCAAGAATCTCATGTGTAGAGTCCTGTAGGAAGACCGGATCAGTCACATGAACACAGAGTCCTGTAGGAAGACCGGATCAGTCACATGAACACAGAGTCCTGTAGGAAGACCGGATCAGTCACATGAACACAGAGTCCTGTAGGAAGACCGGATCAGTCACATTAATCGAAAGTCATCAAAATCTAACAACTGCAACGAACGAAATGAGCAAAAAAGAAAAAAGTCTGTATTGTTCCTGTAAATGTGTTCATTTTTTTTTTTTTTTACGTTTGAAAATATTGGAGCACAGAGCGTGACGAGGTGGAACTTTGCAGGGATTATTTTTCCATCAGAAAAGACTATACCCTTCAAGAATCTCATGTGTAGAGTCCTGTAGGAAGACCGGATCAGTCACATGAACACAGAGTCCTGTAGGAAGACCGGATCAGTCACATGAACACAGAGTCCTGTAGGAAGACCGGATCAGTCACATGAACACAGAGTCCTGTAGGAAGACCGGATCAGTCACATTAATCGAAAGTCATCAAAATCTAACAACTGCAACGAACGAAATGATCAAAAAAGAAAAAAGTCTGTATTGTTCCTGTAAATGTGTTCATTTTATTTTGTTTACGTTTGAAAATATTGGAGCACAGAGCGTGACGAGGTGGAACTTTGCAGGGATTATTTTTCCATCAGAAAAGACTATACCCTTCAAGAATCTCATGTGTAGAGTCCTGTAGGAAGACCGGATCAGTCACATGAACACAGAGTCCTGTAGGAAGACCGGATCAGTCACATGAACACAGAGTCCTGTAGGAAGACCGGATCAGTCACATGAACACAGAGTCCTGTAGGAAGACCGGATCAGTCACATTAATCGAAAGTCATCAAAATCTAACAACTGCAACGAACGAAATGAGCAAAAAAGAAAAAAGTCTGTATTGTTCCTGTAAATGTGTTCATTTTTTTTTTTTTTTACGTTTAAAAATATTGGAGCACAGAGCGTGACGAGGTGGAACTTTGCAGGGATTATTTTTCCATCAGAAAAGACTATACCCTTCAAGAATCTCATGTGTACTGTACATATACATATTCATAAACAGTCAAAAATAAATCTGCTTCGGTCTGGCATGGAGTGGATGCTAACTATACACAGTTACAGTAGAAATCAAGCAGTCACTAACGGTTAATGTCCGAGAGAGCGGGACCGTCAGACGTGACTATTAGGCCGTGAGCCAGGGCCTCAAATTTGGGCCACGGGTACCATCTTGGGGGACTAACTTTCATAGTGATTTTTGGGAAGGTATACACCCCTACTGCTAGAAAAGATGTGATAGCAATGCAGCAGTTGCCTCCAAATGTGTGCCATCACCCATTTTATAACACTATACAAGCATATTTTCCAGGCCTCCTGTCCGAAATGACATGCCCCAAATTAATTCATGATAGCTCCTGAACCACAAGGCCTATATGCATGTGTCTGGTCTCCTTTGATAGGTAACAAGCTAGGACATGTGAATCCAGTGTAAGTAAACCATCTATTACCATTCCAGAGTAAATGGAGATACAATGAAGGAAAACATAATATTTGTACCCTCACCGGGTACATATTCTACATTTAAAAGGCAATATCACCATTATAAGCAAGATCCCATGGATAATAATGCAACTGAATGTGTCCTCCTACTCATTGACTACAAATATACTGTAACTCTGGATGTGATGAAAATACACAAAAAATACAACATTTATGGTACAATTTATAAAGATATCCCATTCGATCCATGGACATGACTTTTCAAGGCTGTCTAGATCTATAATTATTGTCATCTGACTCCACCCACCCATATGAAGCCAACCACTGTTCCACATCATCTAAAGTGGAGAGCCACACCCCTCGTTCATCAAGCATGGACGATTGTGATGCTAGGAGAAAGCGTAAGGAACATTTTAATCAATTAATCATGTTTTAACATGTTACTGTGCAGGTTAAGAGGTTAAGCTGTTACTGTGCAGGTTAAGATGTTACCATGTTACTGTGCAGATTAAGATGTCAAAGTACATCATCTGTGTTTAAACTGCATTTAAAGTAAACATGAGATGTTATATTACTTATACATGTCAAAATATCATGAGAGTGGATACTAGGTGTAAACGTAGCAAAGGTTGTGCATTTTAAAATGAAAACATAGTGTGGAATGTAGCCATAGATTAATATCACCTTTGCAGCACGTGATTTTTAGTGATTATAATTTTTTTTGGTTTTGTTTCAGGTACTATGGTGAGAGAGACGAGTAGAGTAGATTTGGTTCTGGAGTAGCTGAATCAATTTGCATCAGAATGGAGAGCCATACACACAGAGATTATACAGATTATACAGTGTATCATACACCAGGACACATCAAAAGAAGATGATGACCATTTAGTTAGTCCTCAAGACTATGCATCCTGGGAAACATTACTTGAAGCAGCCAAAGTGAGAAAGTATGCCCCTATTTTAGATGGTGCGAAAGAACTTGAAGAAAAAGAAGTCCCAAGAAATTTTATCTACTATCACCGAAAATGCCGAAGCCTATTCACCATGAAGAGAGACTTCAAATAAAGCATTACTGATGAAGCTGGTGAGACATCAAAAGGCCAAGGAGATCTTCATCAGAAGCAAGAGTGTATGATAAAATCAGCATTTTTTTGTGATAAGATGAAGAAGGTTCTAAAGGGCTCCCAGATGCGTGAAAAGCATCCACAAGGTCCACAAGTACATCTATGAAGCACTGATGAGGACAGTGTTCCAGAGAAGAGTGGGATGATCAAATCATTCTTGGATCATGTGAAGGACATTGATTGATTAATTGATTGAAACCTTTATTTATACTCAGGTGACCTCTGAGGCGAGGCCACCTCATTTACAGAACTGCTGAGTGTACAACAAGATAAAACAACACAACAATGTGCAGTGCAATCAGTTAAAAACAGTTACAACATGACATGGCCAGTGACTTGAACCAACAGACGGCGAACAATATGCTGCAACGTCCCCTCTTAGCTGAGCTGATAACCCTGTGGACAGACTTTCTGGAACACCTCTGTCACAACAATGGAGAGCTCTCTGCATTCTGGATGTCATACATTGACATGGTAGAGGACGTAATACTTGGCCTTCTGCGTGCCTCTCGTGAGGGGGACTGGGAGTTGCACCTCCATGCTATAAGAACCATGGTGCTTTGCCTATGATAAGATAAATTATGCCAGGTACCTGTCCCCTTACTTTGCTCAGATGACAAACCTCCCAGAGAAGCATCCTTCTGTGTATGAGGCCTTCAAGACAGGCTCATTCTCGGTGCAGCTGTCAAGTAACAACCCCTTTGGACGGATCCCTGTAGACCAGGCTAATGAAGTCACAGTTATATTATCGTACTTGGCCATCGCGTCCCGCTCTTAAGCCTATCGAGATATACCTCATCTCATGTACCTATTGTACTCCATCAACGAAGAAAACAAGTACACCCACACCTGCCGGGTCCCGCCCCTATGGAGGCGTAGCCTATAAGACAGTAGGCATGGTCACCAAACACTCTTCCTCTATTTTCGTTTCCATCATAACGGTCGCAGTGCACTTTATGTAAACTAGTTGTTATGAAAAGATTATGAGAAATTGCGTAATGTTGAAAGTTACCGGAGGTTTGCTTACCCCTGGAATCTTCGGGGCATGTTTCAGCGACACGTCGGGCCTATGTTGATGTTTCCTCGTCTGATGGCAGCAGACCAAGGATCAGCGTGCAAGGTTTCCTGCTCGGGCCAGCTTGTACACAGGTAGGCCCTGTGTCATCAGAGGCATTGATGTTAGTGTTAGTAATGCTGGTTTGTTTTGTTACACAACCATGTTGTGTGTCGGCGCCAGGGGCGGGATGGTTTGGTGAACGGTTCACTGCAGTGGACGGGTTCCAAACGATCCTGGAAGCGTGCTGCTAAACAGCTAATGCTAACGCTACATGCTAATGCTATATGCTAACACTACTGCTACGCTGTTCTAATGTCTCCGCCGTGGGATTTTTGCTGCTTTTCCCTCCTCTTGCCCGGTTCATCAATGAAGGTCAGTCGGTAGCTAATGTGGGGGTTTTGCTGAGTCCTATTTTACCCTTTTTACGGGTAAATGGGTTGTCAACAGGTTGTGCCATGACTAGGTAGGCCTAGCCAGGTAGTGTTAAACCTGTGCCCCGGCGGGGCTTTGAACGCGGTTTCCACCCGGAAGCCGATGCTTGAGGCTCGGCGGGTGGCAGTAGATCTATACTACTGCAGGACGGGACTTAGCGGCGGCCCGTGTTGTGGCTCAGCTGACGGTTTTCTGTCCATAGTAGTGTTGAACGCTATGCTATAGTAGTGTAGTGGGCTACTGTTTTGTTCTGTCTCTCCGCTACGAGAATGTCTGTCTATGCTACAGCTTTCTCTCCTCTCAACCATTCCTGCTGACGGTCAATCGGTGTCTATTGTGGGAGTAGTGCGGGGGGGGCTTTGTTTACCTTTTGGGTAAATGGGCTAAGCTAGGACTGGTGTGCTGTTGTGAATATTATGAATGAATGCGGGACTGGTTCTCTCTGGTCCGCCTCCCCTTAACGTTGTGTACATGGGCTTGCTCATTCTACAGTATTTGTGGTGTTAGTTATTTTATTCATTTAACCCCTTCATGGTGCACACCACAGTGGAGGTTGCTGTTTGCAACCACCAATGGTGCTCCGTGTTAACATCAGTCCTTTGCTTTTGACATATTGAAACAGTGCCCCGCCCGGCCGACGCCATGAGGTGGGTCGGCCTGGCGAGTGGCTGGTGGGCTGCTAAAGCCTGTACCGCCATGGTATGGAATTGGCAGCGATTAGTAACTGTTTTCGAATTGCTGTTTTTTCTATCAAAAAAATTGTGTCTGGTGGCGGGGCCTTGAGGGCCAGCCGACGTCGACACATCGGAGGTTGTTGACGTTATTAGCTTTGACCTAGCCGCAAGCTATAACCGCTCAGGGTTCCCCTCTCCGCAGGGGATTTTGGTCTTCTGCTGGAGCGCGGGCGGTATTGTCCTAGGCCCCACACCGCCTCACACCGCGCAGCCAGAAGAAGAGAGAGCACGGCCTCGTCAGCGGCAATGACGAGGCCCTCGACAGGCGGCCATGTTTCCCCCGCCAGAGGTATCCTGGGCATTGAATCGACAGGTGTCCACAAGGCCGACAGCCTTGGCGGCCGAGGGATCGGCCATGTTGGATGGGCTCGGCTTGAACAACAAGCCGTCGCCGTCCTGCCGCGAGCAGCCCGCTCTCCGATCACTCCCTCCCCCAACACCAGCGGAAAAAGGGGGCTCTGATTGTTTCCTTTGGCTGCGGGCCGCGTGCCTTCGTTGAAGCGAGGGCGGCCCCACTTTTCGCTTCTCATGGGGACAGGGGCTGACACCCAGTTGATGGCTGAGCCTGGGTCTGTCCGTGAGAATGTTGTGCTGTCAAGCGGCTCCCACACCATAAGCTGTGTTGGTTGAGCCTGGTGTTACGTCTGTCAACTATAAGTGTTGTCAGCAGGGGGGCTTGAAACCTTTTGAGGCACACAGTGCGGGCTTCCCCGGCCTCGCCTTCGCCAGGCCAGGTATCATGTTGGTACCTCCCACTCCCGCGAGATCGGCAGTGGTCTGAAATGAAGAGGTGCGCGTGATTTAGGTGGTAGTAATATCACTGCAGGGCTACGGTGTGTAGGAACCCATGGGGTCCTCACGCTTTGCATGTCCGGCTGCAGAACATCTCCTCAGCATGTTCTGGAGGGGTGTTCAGTGGGGGGGCTTTTGTCACCTAGATTGATGTCAGCTTCCCCCGTATCAAACCGGCCCTTTCTGTCGGGGTCCCCCCTTGGGTGCGATTGCCTCGTGGCTAGTGTCAGGTTCCGACCCGACTCCACGGAACGCTCTGCTCGCAAGGGTCCAGGGTTGGCTATGCACAGCGGGTGGGACCGGGCCAACTATCTACAGTTCCTGGCGGACCTGCGCCACATGGCGGCGGGTGCGTTGTGAGTGTCATCACATATGACTGCGGCAGTACCATATGTCGAGGTGGATGGAGAGAACGCTGAGGCGGGGAGTTGTGTTTACACAACCCCACCCGTTTTCGGGTTTGGTACAGACCCTATTGTCAGGGTCACCAGCAGTGACAGCTCTGGTCAACGAGATCCAATCTCTGTGGACGAAGCAAGCCATCGTTGTGGCGTTCTCCTCCCGGTGTTCTCTGGTGAGAAATCGGGAGGGGGGGGTGTCAGACCCATGCTGGACCTGTCCCATGGGAAGGTTCAGCATTTTTTGGATCGTCTCCTGCCTGTTGAACACTGTCAGGTGGGGGTCTGGTTCTCCTCCATAGACCTGTAGGATGCGTTTTCGCATCTCCGATCTTCCATCCTAAGGCTTACCTACGCTTCCTTTGCAGGGTTAGCGTATGAGTACCAGAGGCTGCCGTTCGGTTTTCTCTGGCTCCCCGCATCTTCACCAAGTGTGTGGAGGCCGCACTGGGGCCTCTGCGTCGTCAGGGGTTACGAAGTGTATTCTGCCCTGACGACGTTCTGGTCCTTCGCGGTCAAGGTGGATCGTCGGGTCTCGTACCAGGCAGGTCCCTACCAGCCTGGGGGTTTGCTGTAGACTGGAAGTAGAGTACTCCTCTTCCCAGTCAACGGTTGGAGTGCTATGGGCATCCCTCTCAGAGCGTGTTGTCGACACGCTCGGGAGGTTCCGTCCTAGGACGGTTACGGCGCTGTCTCACGTCACGTTTTTCACCGATGCCTCCCTCGCTGGTGACGCGTCGGGCCAACGCAGTAGGGGGCAGCTGGCAAACCATGCTGCCCGGTCTGCGCTACGTTCAATGTGTTGGTATTGAAAGCGGTCCTTCTGGTCCTCAAACGGTGTTGATCAGGACGGACAATACGACGTCAGTGTCGTATATCGACAGACAGGGAGGAGTACGCTCCCCCGTCTGCATCAGGCGGCGGGCGGCTGGCTATGGGCGTCCTCCATCTGCGCGGCCTGAGGGCTCCCCACATCCCCGGCAGGGTGAATGTGGGTACCGGAGTACTGTCGCGGGGCGGTCCTCATCCTGACGGGTGGGGATTACGTCCAGACATAGCCAGGCAGGTCTGGGACCGATGCCGTGCCGCCTGGGATTCTTCCCCATACATCTGTTAGGTCAGTTGTTGGGACGGGTACGTTGAGGGGCGCAGGTTCTTGATCCTGATGGTGATACCATCCGGAATACGCATGCTCCCTCCACTGTCGCGCTTTACGCGGGCAGATGGCGTATGTTCCAAGTGTGGTGTAAGGCGGGGGGCCGGGACCCAGTCTCCTGCCCCCTGGATGCTGTCCTTAGTTACCTCCAGTCTCTCCTTGATAGACTGTCGGCTTCGACGGTGAGGGTATATGCAGCAGCTATATCCTCCTATCATGAGGGATTTGAGGGGGATGTCTTGTGAAGCCACCCTCTTGTGAAGCGTTTCCTGCTTGGCGCTCGACGCGTTAAGCCGGTGCTACGCTCTTTGGCTCCGAGTTGGGATCTTCAATTAGTCTTCGGTCGGTTGTCCTTGGCCCCGTTTGAGCCTCTTGAGCAAGCGCCGTTGGAACAGCTGTCGTTCAAGACCGTGTTCTTGCTGGCCGTCACCTCCACTGAACACGTGGGTGTGCTTTGTGCTCTCTCGGTACAACCAGAGTGCCTGTCTTTCGTTCCGATTGAGGTGTCACTCTGCGGCCTAATCCTGCCTTCGTGCCTAAAAATATCCGGAGTTCTTCCGCTCCAGGGATATTGTGGTTCAGGCGTTTTCATCCGCCTCCTCACGCTAGTGAGTTAGATGCAGGCCTTCACCTGTCATGTCCGGTCCGTGCTTTGGGAATTTACCTCAGCCGTACTCAGGACCTCAGGGTCACCGATCAGCTTTTTGTCTGTCACGGTGGTTCTCGTGCCGGTAAGGCACTATCGAAACAGCGCCTGTCCCATTGGTTGTGCGAGGGCATTGCCCTCTGCTACACGTTGGCCGGGCTGGATCCCCCTGGGGGCGTCAGGGCGCACTCCACTCGTGGGGTGGCTGCCTCTGCCGCTCTCCTGGGTGGGGCCTCGGTGGAGGACATCTGTGCTGCAGCTTCATGGTCCTCCCCGGGCCCCTTTGTAAGGTTTTACCTCATGGACATGACCGGGGGTTCTGTCTCCCAGGCGGTTCTGGGGTCTGTGGCCTTTCCTGCTTCCCGTCCTTTGGTAGGGTAGCAGGAGTGTGTGGGTATGGGCCACAGTGTGTTAGGTCACACGTGGTTCCGCCTGTGCTGTGTGTTCAAGGGGTTCTAGTTCCCTCTTGCTCGCACTCAGGTGGAGTTGACTGCGCCCCTTCTTCATTAGGAAGGATGGGGTGACGGGGCTCCCCAACCCCTTGATGTGGGCTTACGGGTCCTCAGGGGGTACATTTGTCGGGCCTCGCGTCCGCTCTACCGCATATCTCGATAGGCTTAAGAGCGGGACGCGATGGCCAAGTACGATAATATAACGTAAGGTTATGTATATAACCTAGTTATATGAGTACTGGCTAAGCGTCCCGCTCTTAAGCGGCCCTGAGTTCCCTTTTGAGGGATCTTTTACTGGAAACGGGATTTTTGGCGAGGAAGAGTGTTTGGTGACCATGCCTACTGTCTTATAGTTGATGGAGTACAATAGGTACATGAGATGAGGTATATCTCGATAGGCTTAAGAGCGGGACGCTTAGCCAGTACTCATATAACTAGGTTATATACATAACCTTACGTTAACAAAGACACACAGACTCATGGAAGACATGGAAGACTTGGAAAATGATTGTGATTATTAGGTTATTAACATATGTAAAACAAAGTATGGTAGGTTTTGTATTATTATTATTATATGTTGTTCTTTACGTCTGTATAGTCTTGGCTCCCAGATAATTGGAGAGCGCCGCCAACAGCACCACAGATAGAGACTGAGAACTGTATGTACTGACGGAACTTATACAAAAAGTTATTAGTTATTTGAATTCCTGAATCAATTCTGTGATGTGATTATATGTGCCCTGGGTTTTGTATTGAGTTTTCCAAAATAAACAAATATTTTTCTGAAAACCAATAAGCGATATATCATTGTATAGGTCTAACTGAGCTGAAAATATTGATAGGTCACATGGTATGAAGCTATGTGGCCCATATATGAATGTTGAATATGCATATTGATCAATATTCATCGTTTTTTTTATTACTATTTCAATGTTTTGGGGAGATTTATGTTTTTGTAACATGGCTGTATTAAAATAAATAGTGTTTTGAGTAAAATGACCAAACAGTCAACATGTAAACGGTAACCATGGCCAAAACATCTACATCATCCGAGTAGCCTATACCTTTTTAAACGGTATCATAAATGTTGTATTTTTAATGTATTGTCATCACATTTACAGTTACATTTGTAGTCAAGGAGTAGGAGAACACATATTATCCATGCAATATTGGTTATAATGGTCATATTGCCTTTTAAATTAAGATTATGTACCTGGGAGGGTAAACATATTATGTCTTCCTTCATTGTATCTACTTGTATTGTATTTACTCTGGAATGGTAATAGATGTGGGTTAGCCCCCTTTTGTGACTGTGATGCACCGAGTGACTCGGCGTCACGAAAGGGGATAGATGTGGGTTTACTTACACTGGATGTCCTAGCTTGTTACCTATCAAAGGAGACCAGAAACATGCATATAGGCCTTATGGTTCAGGAGCTATCATGATTCATTTGGAGCATGTAATTTCGGACAGGAGGCCTGAAAAATATGCTTGGTAGTGTTATAAAATGGGTGATAGCACACATTTGGAGGCAACTGCTGCATTGCTATCACATCTTTTCTAGCAGCAGGGGTGTATACCTTCCCAAAAATCACTATAAAAGTTAGTCCGCCAAGATGGTACCGACCAACCCTACTGGCTCACGGCCTATATGAGGTAGAGCGCAAATATATTAATATACAGTATACGGGGGCTACAGTGGCAGAGGAGGTAGAGCAGTCTTCTGGTAATCCGGAGGTTCCCGGTTCGATTCCCACTCCTCCTGGGCAGTGCGTCGAAGGGTCCTTGAGCAAGACACTTAACCCCCAATTGCTCCCGGTGAGCAGGTTGGCACCTTGCATGGTCACCTCCGCCGTCGGTGTGTGAATGTGTGAGTGAATCTGAGGAACAAAATTGTAAAGCACTTTGGATAAGAGAGATATATAAATGCACCATTTACCATTTATATTCACCCACACCACAAGAAAAAAAGGTAAGTATTAATTACGAAATTACCTTGACACACACACACACACAGTATTATAAATGGGCTGAGCAGGAAAAGACGTCAGAGTCAAGGACAAGGTCCATTTTAAATTTCACCTCTCTGAGACTTACCTGCAGGGATGTCATTTGCAGATAAATCAGGAGGAAAAAAAGCAGTGTGGAGGAATATAGTGTGAAGTGGCATTTTTCACTAATCCCTCTTCACCTTGAAGCTGGTCCACTCTCCTGACAGACGGGGGGAGGGAGGGGGGGGGGATTATTCCAGACCCATCGAGCCCCTGAAGGCCGTCTGAGATGAAAGAGAACATGTCTTCTATATACTTTTGTTTTATGCAACATTTGAGCTACGGGGGAAAAGGTGGTGAAAAAAAAAAAATAAAAAAAATCATTATGGGAAGGTGCCTCGTTCTGTGTGTGTGGGGGGGGGGGGGGGGGGGTTCAGCGGTTCCCCTGGTGACGGGGAGGACAGGTAATCCACAGTTAGATTATCTCTGCCTCTCATGCTGCACAGGTGCCGACGGCTGATAGGACTCAGCAGTAATATAGGACTCAGCAGTAATATAGGACTGAGCAGTAATATAGGACTCAGCAGTAATATAGGACTCGGCAGTAATATAGGACTCGGCAGTAATATAGGACTCGGCAGTAATATAGGTCTCGGCAGTAATATAGGACTCAGCAGTAATATAGGACTCAGCAGTAATATAGGACTCAGCAGTAATATAGGACTGAGCAGTAATATAGGACTGAGCAGTAATATAGGACTCAGCAGTAATATAGGACTCAGCAGTAATATAGGACTGAGCAGTAATATAGGACTCGGCAGTAATATAGGACTCGGCAGTAATATAGGACTCGGCAGTAATATAGGACTCGGCAGTAATATAGGACTCGGCAGTAATATAGGACTGAGCAGTAATATAGGACTCAGCAGTAATATAGGACTGAGCAGTAATATAGGACTCAGCAGTAATATAGGACTGAGCAGTAATATAGGACTCAGCAGTAATATAGGACTGAGCAGTAAGGACTCGGCAGTAATATAGGACTCGGCAGTAATATAGGACTCAGCAGTAATATAGGACTCAGCAGTAATATAGGACTCGGCAGTAATATAGGACTCGGCAGTAATATAGGACTGAGCAGTAATATAGGACTGAGCAGTAATATAGGACTGAGCAGTAATAGGGCGGCTAGGTGGTGTAGTGGGCAAGGCACTCGCCACCAGTGTGGAGACGCTAGGATTCGCGTGTTCGAATCCAGCTCTCCACATTGTTTTCAGTTTAGCTGGTCGTCCGCAGTAATACACATTGGCCGTATTACGGGGAGGGAAAACTGAAGGGTGGGGATCGAACGTTGTGAACAAGCGACTCCTACAAGTCGGTTGGTGCGCCTGCGCAGTAGAATCAGGAAGTGTCGGGGGCAGTGTGAGCCTCCCACGCGTTACTCCTCGACACTGAGAGATCGAGCTGCGCAGGTGAAAAGATGCGACTGCTGTTACCTCAAGTACCGGAGGGGACTTGTGCTATGTATGACTTAGTCCACATTGCAGCCGGCTTGTGGGAGGCAAGAAACAGCGTTCGTGACAGGGGAGGGTTGAATTGGATGATACGAAATTGGGATGGGAGAAAATATAGAAAAATGGGAGAAAAAGTGGATCAAAAAAAAAAAAAGGACTGAGCAGTAATATAGGACTGAGCAGTAATATAGGACTGAGCAGTAATATAGGACTCGGCAGTAATATAGGACTGAGCAGTAATATAGGACTCGGCAGTAATATAGGACTCGGCAGTAATATAGGACTCGGCAGTAATATAGGACTGAGCAGTAATATAGGACTGAGCAGTAATATAGGACTGAGCAGTAATATAGGACTCGGCAGTAATCTAGGACTCGGCAGTAATATAGGACTCGGCAGTAATATAGGACTCAGCAGTAATATAGGACTGAGCAGTAATGTAGGACTGAGCAGTAATATAGGACTGAGCAGTAATATAGGACTGAGCAGTAATATAGGACTCGGCAGTAATATAGGACTGAGCAGTAATATAGGACTCAGCAGTAATATAGGACTCGGCAGTAATATAGGACTCAGCAGTAATATAGGACTGAGCAGTAATATAGGACTGAGCAGTAATATAGGACTGAGCAGTAATATAGGACTGAGCAGTAATATAGGACTGAGCAGTAATATAGGACTCAGCAGTAATATAGGACTCGGCAGTAATATAGGACTCGGCAGTAATATAGGACTCGGCAGTAATATAGGACTCAGCAGTAATATAGGACCCAGCAGTAATATAGGACTCAGCAGTAATATAGGACTGAGCAGTAATGTAGGACTGAGCAGTAATATAGGACTCAGCAGTAATATAGGACTGAGCAGTAATATAGGACTCAGCAGTAATATAGGACTGAGCAGTAATATAGGACTCAGCAGTAATATAGGACTGTAATATAGGACTCAGCAGTAATATAGGACTCGGCGGTAATATAGGACTCTGCAGTAATATAGGACTCGGCAGTAATATAGGACTCGGCAGTAATATAGGACTCAGCAGTAATATAGGACTCAGCAGTAATATAGGACTCGGCAGTAATATAGGACTCAGCAGTAATATAGGACTGTAATATAGGACTGAGCAGTAATATAGGACTCGGCAGTAATATAGGACTGAGCAGTAATATAGGACTCGGCAGTAATATAGGACTCGGCAGTAATATAGGACTGAGCAGTAATATAGGACTGAGCAGTAATATAGGACTGAGCAGTAATATAGGACTGAGCAGTAATATAGGACTGAGCAGTAATATAGGACTGAGCAGTAATATAGGACTGAGCAGTAATATAGGACTCGGCAGTAATATAGGACTCGGCAGTAATATAGGACTCGGCAGTAATATAGGACTGAGCAGTAATGTAGGACTGAGCAGTAATATAGGACTGAGCAGTAATATAGGACTGAGCAGTAATATAGGACTCGGCAGTAATATAGGACTGAGCAGTAATATAGGACTCAGCAGTAATATAGGACTCGGCAGTAATATAGGACTCAGCAGTAATATAGGACTGAGCAGTAATATAGGACTGAGCAGTAATATAGGACTGAGCAGTAATATAGGACTGAGCAGTAATATAGGACTCAGCAGTAATATAGGACTCAGCAGTAATATAGGACTCGGCAGTAATATAGGACTCGGCAGTAATATAGGACTCGGCAGTAATATAGGACTCAGCAGTAATATAGGACTCAGCAGTAATATAGGACTCAGCAGTAATATAGGACTGAGCAGTAATGTAGGACTGAGCAGTAATATAGGACTCAGCAGTAATATAGGACTGAGCAGTAATATAGGACTCAGCAGTAATATAGGACTGAGCAGTAATATAGGACTGAGCAGTAATATAGGACTGAGCAGTAATATAGGACTGGGCAGTAATATAGGACTCTGCAGTAATATAGGACTCAGCAGTAATATAGGACTGAGCAGTAATATAGGACTGAGCAGTAATATAGGACTCAGCAGTAATATAGGACTCAGCAGTAATATAGGACTGAGCAGTAATATAGGACTCAGCAGTAATATAGGACTCTGCAGTAATATAGGACTCGGCAGTAATATAGGACTCGGCAGTAATATAGGACTCAGCAGTAATATAGGACTGAGCAGTAATGTAGGACTGAGCAGTAATATAGGACTGAGCAGTAATGTAGGACTGAGCAGTAATATAGGACTGAGCAGTAATATAGGACTCAGCAGTAATATAGGACTCAGCAGTAATATAGGACTCAGCAGTAATATAGGACTGAGCAGTAATGTAGGACTGAGCAGTAATATAGGACTCAGCAGTAATATAGGACTGAGCAGTAATATAGGACTCAGCAGTAATATAGGACTGAGCAGTAATATAGGACTGAGCAGTAATATAGCACTGAGCAGTAAAATAGGACTGGGCAGTAATATAGGACTCTGCAGTAATATAGGACTCAGCAGTAATATAGGACTGAGCAGTAATATAGGACTCAGCAGTAATATAGGACTCAGCAGTAATATAGGACTGAGCAGTAATATAGGACTCAGCAGTAATATAGGACTCAGCAGTAATATAGGACTCGGCAGTAATATAGGACTCGGCAGTAATATAGGACTGAGCAGTAATATAGGACTCGGCAGTAATATAGGACTCAGCAGTAATATAGGACTGTAATATAGGACTCAGCAGTAATATAGGACTCGGCAGTAATATAGGACTCTGCAGTAATATAGGACTCGGCAGTAATATAGGACTCGGCAGTAATATAGGACTCAGCAGTAATATAGGACTCAGCAGTAATATAGGACTCGGCAGTAATATAGGACTCAGCAGTAATATAGGACTGTAATATAGGACTCAGCAGTAATATAGGACTCGGCGCGTCACATGGAGACAGCACAGCGGTCAGGGAGGCTGAGATAGCAGTAGATAAAGAGACAAGCAGCTGTCTGGCGTTACGTCAACAACAACAACAACAACAACAGAACTGCACCGTCCATTCCCACGGTAATTACTTCATATTCAGCTGAATAAAAAAACTATAATAATAATATAATTGTACCGGTACTGTACATCTGGCCTGTCAAGTAATTTGGAGTGGGAATGTACTAAATGTACACCTTTAACAGCAGGGAGTCTGTTGTTGGGGCAGGTTTGATTCAACGCTGAGAGGGACTCGATTTTTTTTTTTTTTTTTTTAAACTTAATTTTTTAGCGTTTATCGCTTTCCTGGTCAAGCATGACCGACAGTTGCAGGGTGAAACGGGAGAGAGAGCAGGGGGAGACATTCGGCAAATGACGGCGGGTCCGGGAATCGAACTCGGAGTCAACCAGATCCGTGACGCAGCACGGAGTCCCGCGCGAGCGCGGTAACATGGTGTGCTACTGGAGCACCCAGGGACTCGATTTTTAACCGAAACCGAAACGTTAAAACGCCAAGGTGGAGAGTGAGGGCAGTGTTGGCCGTCGCTCCACAACCAAGGAGAGGTAGAAAGCCATGTATTTTTTAAATACATTATCGTATTGTACTGGATGCTGTTTTGATTCACACTACACACAAAATGTAATTTGGATTATAAAAAAGAAACAGAAAATGCTAAATTTGGTAAATTGGTGCGTAAACCTACTGGTAGCTGTATGGTACAGTACATCCAGACATCGTTTTTCACGTCATGCACACGTAAAAGTACACAACCTCTTCAGTCTTCAACTGTACGTGTATGTGTTACTGTAATTGTGGGAAGATGGTGGTTTTGCACATTTCGTGGGAAAACAAGCCACAGCCACCAGGATCCTCTCTGTTGCCTCCTGCTCCTCCATGGCAGTGAGTGCTGGGGGGGGGGGATGGGGGTGTCGATACAGCCATTCCATATATTGCGATATTTTGTGTGCCGATATTATATGAAAGCTGAAAACTTAGATAAAACAATATTGTATATACAGTATATATATATATATTTATTGCATATATATATATATATATATATATATATATATATATATATATATATATATATATATATATATATATATATATATATATATATATATATATATAATTAGCAGATGAAACATTTGAATAAATCACAATATATCGCGGCATCTCAATATTACAATATGATGACTCTAGTATGGTGATATCGTATCGTGGTGCCTCTGGTGATTCCCCTAGTGAGTGCGCATTTAGTTTTTGATGAATAATTTAAACAGATGAAGATTTAAGCAATAATACACAAGAAGCGATCATGTATGTCATGGAACTCGGCAGAATCTGCACCTGGCTCGCTGATAACAAACTATCATTACACCTGGGTAAAACAGAGTCCATTCTCTACGGATCAAATAACAAACTCAGCAAGACAGACGGCTTCTCTGTTACAGTGGTGGGTGACAATATTGTCGCAAGGAAAGATGAAATTACATACCTGGGTTCAGGCACGCGGGAACTATAAAACGGCAGGGGGTGCTGGGGGGTCGCCAGATAAAAAAATAAAAAAATAAAAATTGCGGTCAGGCCACTGAACTTAGAAGCAGGCCAGGCCAGTGTTTCTATTTGCACCAGCGCAATAGTTAGATAACCTAGGTGGGGAACAACCAGGAGATCACTGCAACTCACACAAGTTGGATAACTATCTCTCTCTCTCTCTTGCTCTCACACACACAAAGGGAGCCGCATGTGATTGGTGGAGGCGGGATCCTTACGAAAAACTGCTAATCATTGACACATGCTAGCCTGTAATAATCCCCCCCCGAAAAATGTACTTTGCATTTGATATATTGCAAATATATGCCATCACACACACTGGCATTTAAAGGGTTATAATTATAAAATGAATATGTGGTGTTATGATCAGGGCTGAAGTTGAATAAAATATTGTATTTATCAATTACAAAAAACAGAAAATCCATAAAAATCTGTGTTGTTGCTAATATGCTAGCCTGTTTTTTAACAATAAGTTGTGATGCCATCACAAACACTGGCATTTAAAGGGTACAAATAAAAAAAATGCCTGCACCAGAATGCAGGAAATTAAGTCTTTGTAACAAAAAAATTCCTGGTGGGGGACCCCCAGACCCCCTGCTTAAAAAGTGGCCTGACTGGGGCTATATTTCCTGGCCTGAATGATTTCCCCAGTCCGGCCCTGGTTAAAAGCCTCCAATGCTTATTAGTGTGTGTGCGTTTGAACGTTTGCATGTTTCAACCATACATTTCCATTTAAAATAATTTTTTTTTACCTCCTATAATAGTGGGGGTCGCGGCTCTCTGACACCGTTTTTTTTGGGTCGCGGTCTGAAAAGTTTGGGAACCCCTGGTCTAGCCTGTACCCCCCAGACATGTTGCTGGCCCCGTCAAAACAGTATCCTATCAGCCTCTCCATGGGCAGGTCGAGGCGTAAAAGTATTTTATACACAAAAACAGCGTCTCGGCTGTTGTGTCTGGGCCGGGCATTGTAAAAACCCCAAAAGAAGTTCTGAGCTTCCAAGTTGTCATCGGCGAACTGTATATTACACGAGAATTGTTCTTTTCCAGTGAGTGACATCAGTGGTTCCGTCAGCGCTCAAGCCAAAGATTGGGCTTTTGGATGCTTTGCCTCTAATTTGTCGCTGAATATCATGGGCAAGCAGCTGTAAGATTTCGTTTTGGATGTTGTTGGACATCCAGTTGTCTCTCTTTTGGAGCCAATTCTTCAACTCGGGATCAGACTCGGTGCGCACTCTTTCCATCATGAGCTGCCATAACACCCCATCCCTATTTGCATCACCCCTCAGTGGAAGCCCCTGGCGCCCGAGGGGGGGTATAGGGGAACAGACTCAGTTAACTCTTCAATACCTGATGCTGAGGCTGAACCTGTCGTCTCTGTCTCTCTCTGACGTTTATCAGATTTAGTGGGACTGTCACTGGGACCGGCGGGACGTTTTGAAAATAAATCTGATATTTTTATTTTTTTATTTTGCGAGAGACATTCTGTGCTAGCAAAGTCTGACTACTAGCTCAAATCGACTGACTGCGCAAGCACTGTATCACAGTAGCTCAGTGGTTCGTGGCGCGTGGGAAGGGCGGGAGACGGGAGGTGAATACAATTAGTTGTTTCACCTGTCATTCAATCAGTCTGTGACAGTCTGTCATCACTCGAAAATCTACTCGGTTTTACACGTATGATTGTGTACATACAGTAGTGTAATGAATGAATGAGAACTTTATTTAACAGATTGGAGAATGGCTACAATACAGTACGGCTCAATACACACAATATTAAAATGGTGACGTGCTTTGAGCAGGATAAACTTTATACAGTGTTACAGTTATACAGTATATACAAATATATAAATACTGCAATAATTGAGAGGGGGTGCTGCAGCCCCCCCCGCACCCCCCCTTCCTGCGTCCCTGCCTGGGTTCCATCCTAGAGGCAAATCTTTCCTGTGACAAAATGGCATCCAATGTAATAAAAAAAGTCAACCAACGAACTAGATTCTTGTACCGGATCTCCTCTCTGGTAAACAAGAATACCCTGAAGACTTTAAGGACCAGCCACGTATATATACGTGTTTCGGTGCCATGCGTTGTGGACCAGTGGACGTATATAGCCGTGGCAAGTTGTTATTGTTTTATTCCATATTAATAACCGGATCAAGATCCCCGATCGACTCTGCAGATCTACCCGCCTCTGTGGAATCGGCAACATGCAATACCGGCCAGATCCTCTTAGGGGTGCTATCGCTCCACTGCAGTATCATTGTGGGCGAATGGAATTATTTTTTTACCCTCCAACAGAGTATCATATTACTCTGATCACAAACCAACAGCATGCACCGTGTATCACGTTTCGAAGCAGAGATTTCACCATGGAATAAGGGGATTTATCATCAACCAATGGACATATCGATCTACCAGATGCCGATCGATAACGGGGAAATGCTGCCGGGTATCACAGGGGCTGACGGTAAGACATTTATCACCTAATTTATAGCCGGATCGGAGCTTGATGTGCAACGCAAGCAATCGATCTGTGAATGTGGCTACTTACACAGACACTCTATTGGTAATCAATAATACT
Organism: Notolepis coatsorum; assembly: GCF_963971535.1. Classification (NCBI taxonomy): domain Eukaryota; kingdom Metazoa; phylum Chordata; class Actinopteri; order Aulopiformes; family Paralepididae; genus Notolepis; species Notolepis coatsorum. The sequence continues at coordinate 54,664,702 of NC_140165.1, read as the reverse complement.
AATCGATGTCCCCCGCTGCCCCCCTTCCATCCATAGATGCTCTGGGATAGTCCGGATCATAAGCCGTTTGTTATTTCATTAGCATATATACAACGGAAATGCCGTTGAATATAACGTTAGTAGCCTTTAGCTCTATAACTAGCTTTCCAGAAAATAGATGATACGAAATCTGCGATAAAGTGTTACGATTAGTCCTACGCTTCTTTGGCATGATGGACCCAGATGACAGAGTGGAGATTGATGAGACCGGAGACAGAATGTGACGATGAACAGTTTACTTAAAGACAAGGTACATACACGACTAACACACAGGTAACATTTAACAATGACCGCGCACAGCAGGGCAGGACAGACAGGACTATATACACAAGACTAATTGACAAGACACAGAGGGTAATTTACAAACAAGACACAGGTGTGGTAGACAGAAACAATAGAGCACAGAGTACGGGGAAAACAATAACAAACAACCAGACTAAAACATAATTACAAACCACAGACAGGGGAACACAAGACTAACAAAGTGGAGACAACAGATAATAAACACAACAAACACAACTGACAATAAATAACAATAAGTTGGTGTGTGAGCTGATGCCAGATTGGCATCAGCCCACCGGGTGGAAATGTAGACTGAGGGTTATTGTTAATGGGAGGTACTTGTGATGAATATGACTGTCTGAGTCCTGGTCCCACAGGGCCAGGACCGGAGGAAGTGTTACAGTACCCCGCCCTCGAAGGTCGACTCCCAGGCGACCCAACAGGCCCCCCGGGAACGGGGAGGGTGGGGGGGACGGAAGCCGCATCGGCGAAAAGAGGAGGGGGGAGGATGGGGGTTCGAGGGACGGGGCCTGCGGGAACAGGAACGGGGGGAGGGGGCTGACGAGGAGGGCTGGAGCAGGGAAGGATGGGAGGAAGAGGCGACGGCTCCGGAGCGCGACCTGGGGCTGGGGTCTCCACGGTGGCGAGACCCCCCGCCGAACCCCGAACCGGAGGCTCCCTGGCGACAGGACGCGGTGCAGGACCCCCAACCGGGGTCCCTCCGGCAGCGGAATCCGACGTCGTCCTCCAGGTCTGCCATGGTGGTGGCTCGTCCTCTGGAACCTCCCAGGGCGGAGGAGACCTCGACCAGGCCGGCGAGGAAGACCTGCGGTCCTGGGAACCCCTTCCCCTGGGGCTGTGGCGTCGGGATCCGCGCCCCGTCCCCGACGCTCCCCTGCGGACCAGGCGACTCCCCACCCAGGGATCCAGCACCGGGGTGGCCGCGGCGCAAGCACCCGATGTCATCGGCGCCGCTGGCCCAGCCACTGCGTCCCATGGTGCCAGACCCAGAGCGGTCGCCTGGTCGGCACGCAGGACGGAGGCGCCCAGGATCCCGAGCGCGAAGCTGGCTCCGTCTCTCCTCTCTGCCGGGTCCAAGTTCGGCGCGGTCATTCTGTTACGATTAGTCCTACGCTTCTTTGGCATGATGGACCCAGATGACAGAGTGGAGATTGATGAGACCGGAGACAGAATGTGACGATGAACAGTTTACTTAAAGACAAGGTACATACACGACTAACACACAGGTAACATTTAACAATGACCGCGCACAGCAGGGCAGGACAGACAGGACTATATACACAAGACTAATTGACAAGACACAGAGGGTAATTTACAAACAAGACACAGGTGTGGTAGACAGAAACAATAGAGCACAGAGTACGGGGAAAACAATAACAAACAACCAGACTAAAACATAATTACAAACCACAGACAGGGGAACACAAGACTAACAAAGTGGAGACAACAGATAATAAACACAACAAACACAACTGACAATAAATAACAATAAGTTGGTGTGTGAGCTGATGCCAGATTGGCATCAGCCCACCGGGTGGAAATGTAGACTGAGGGTTATTGTTAATGGGAGGTACTTGTGATGAATATGACTGTCTGAGTCCTGGTCCCACAGGGCCAGGACCGGAGGAAGTGTTACAATAAAGCTTATATTCACGGTGCTTTAAAATGACAACCTACAGATGGATTTTTTTTCTTTAAGCCATTCTGAAGGGACGGTTTATGCACTCAATTGACAATGAGAATGGACAGATAGCAACACTATAAAGTATAGATATAGCTGTTAGAAAACCCACGTTTGTTTACATTCCCCGGTCCTCTCTAGCCACTAATTAGACTAAGCCCATCGGTCGTCAAAGTGTTAACAGCAACTTGCAATGGGCCTGGTCTACAAGATACACTACACCACTCAGGTACCCATGTACATGTCGAAATACTTTATTATTATGCCACAACAATGTGGAACGCCCTCAGTCCCGGCGCCATGGCCGGGCATTAGGGGGCCGGGCCCGCCCACTGAGTCAGCTGTGCCCACCCTGGTAAATTTTTTTTTTTTTTTTTTTTTTTTCAATCTAAGTCAACTATCCAAATCCTTAGTCGGGGACAGCCCTAGTGGGCGCTGATGTCAACAACAACACTACTGAAGCTAGCACGGCACTCTGTGAGAATTCGTTTTCTACCCTCAAGAACGTCTTTACAGAACATCGCCTTAGTATGCTTCATCGACGCAACTAAGGCCAATTTAATTCAGTTGGCATTTGAGAAGGACTTAACAAAAAAGTTCAGGAATGAGTGGAGGGGCCGTGTTTTAAGAATATTTCACTCTGTCCCCAAACACCGCTTGCCTCTCTACTTATGATGGTGAGTAGCCTGTGGAGGAATTTTGTTTGCTTTTTTATGCACCTTATTTTTCAAGTCAAGTCAAGAGTTTTATTTGTCACGGCATACGAGTATACAATGAAATGCGGGTGGTCTTGCCCGCAACAATGTGCAATACAGTGGGTACAACATATAATAGAATCCAATAAAAAAAAAAATTGTGCAATAACAGGTAACAGGTAACATGGTGTGACATCATTTTGTCAGTTCAGTTCAGTTTGTCAGTGAATTCAGAAGTGTTGAATAAATGGAGACTTTTCAAAGATATAAAATAGAATAGAATAGAATAGAAATGTATTATCCTGAGGGAAATTTGACACTGCAAATCACTCAACATTAAACATTTAGACAGAACAAGTCACAAATAAGAATAACAAAACAAATGGCCTAAGAATAGAATAAAATGAAATAGAATAAAAATTGAATAAAAGATACAGTAAATAAATACAGTAAAAATATACTGAAGTCTACAGTAGGTGTAATAATGCACAGTGCTGTTTAAAAAGTAAGAGTCCAGGAAGATGGTAATTGTCACTCTGTGCTCAGTGATGCAGTGAGGCACAGTGATGCATTGTATAGTCTGATGGCTGTCGGAATGAAGGACTTCCTGTGCCGTTCAGTGCTGCATTTAGGTAGTGTGAGCCTATAACATGCTTCTCCTGTCAGCCAAGTCTGTGTATAGTGGGTGGGAGGGGTTTTCCCTGATGGCCTGGAGCTTAGCAAGGTTCCTCCTCTCCGCCACCCTCGCTAGAGTCCAGCTCCACCCCAACCACGCTACTGGCCTTCTTGACCAACATATCCAGCCTGTTTGTGTCCCCTGCTCTCAGTCCGCTGCCCCAGCAGGTCTGTTATATATATATCCGTTCAGTCTGTTTTTGTATAAGTGAAAGTTCTTAAGATAGAGAGAAATTAGATTTTTCAATTGCCTCTCTGCTGTTTAGTTCAGCACCGTGGGCAGCGCCAAGCAAGCCACAGCGCCGCTGTCCCAGCTGAAACGTATAAAAGGGAACCTGTGTTGAAAAACCATTGTGCCCCCCCGAGAACATTTTATGCCCCCCCACTAATTTGTTTCTGCAGCCTGGTCTGAACGCCCTACCCACAGCCATAAAAAAATGTGAATCCCTACCCACATTCAAAACCGCTCTCAAAGAACACCTATACGGGAGGCTGCAATTCTAAACTGGCCACCATAAATGTCCAACCCCCCCCCCCCTCCTAATGGACAGTCTCCTCCCCACAGTATGTATATATTTTCTCCTACACACCCACCCCCTTCTAATGTACAGTCTCCTCCCCATCATATGTATATATTTTCTGTTAGGATATCTGGGTAACAGTACTGTATATTTGCATATCGTATATGTCACAAATGTAACAGTAGCCTACTATATACCTGTATGTCCCTATGTCATAAATGTCATGTATGTTGTGTATGTCATAAATGTCTATGAATTGAAAATGGGGGACCCTGATGTAAACAAGACAAACGTCTTTCTCTGGTCTGCCTCGCCTTAACAATTGTGTGTATTGAGCCGTACTGTATTGTACCCATTCTGCAATCTGTTAAATAAAGTATTCACTCATTCATTCATGAATATTGCCATGGCTGTTTTGATGTGACTCGAGCCTGTGGCAATATTCATGACATAGCACAGGCTTCGAGTGTATTATTGCTTTTATACAGCAGGTTTCACCGTCTGGGAAAAAATAGGATGAATACAGACAATTCTAGGCTCTTTTATATCGATTTCAGTGAACTTGGCGTAGAATTATTTTCCTAAAGACGTCTCGTTGCTATGGAATTTCATATGGAGTAGGCCATCAACAAGCTTGGCAACGCAAACTAATTATATTAGTCTAATGCAAGAGAAAGTCGGAGAAAATCATCAGCACCTTGTTTCATTGTGGCTTTTCTCCAGCGCATCTAGGTCGTATTTCGTTGGATTGGCATGTATAATAATGCTGTTTTTCTGAATACCGGTAGATGTAGGCAGTACGTCCTTTTTATCTATCCACGCGTTTATGGTTAACGGGTACAGTGCGAAACTTTCTACAACATTCTAAAGCCAGCGCAGTGGTATATTCATGGTGATTTAACCGTGAGTCTATCATGAATATACTCACTGTTTAGAACGCTCTCGACCAATCACAATGCGTGGTTGGAACTACCCGTTGTATAAAGGGGCGACAGTGGCTCAAGATGGAGGGTTCCCCCTCTTGGGGGGGCCCTCCAAGAGAGGATATGATGTTTGTATTGTGATTGTATGACAAGAGGAGCAGAGAAGAAGGAGACAGAGACGATAGAAATGTGTTTTGAAGATGAGAAGAAGAAGAGGAGTGTAAACTTTCTCAAGTGTGGGCGAAGCAAGAATTGTGGAGGGCAGTAATACGCCACGATGCGTCTACACTGCCGGAAATTCAAATAAGAAGAAGAAGAAGATAGCAGGCGATGAGATGGAGGGTTCCCCCTCTTGGGGGGGCCCTCCAAGAGAGGAGATGATGTTTGTATTGTGATTGTATGACAAGAGGAGCAGAGAAGAAGGAGACAGAGACGATAGAAATGTGTTTTGAAGATGAGAAGAAGAAGAAGAGGAGTGTAAACTTTCTCAAGTTTGGGCGAAGCAAGAATTGTGGAGGGCAGTAATACGCCACGATGCGTCTACACTGCCGGAAATTCAAATAAGAAGAAGAAGAAGGAGGTAGAGCAGTCGTCTGGCAATCCGGAGGGTCCCGGTTCGATTCCTGCTCCTCCCGGGCAGCGTGTCGATGTGTCCTTGAGCAAGACACTTAACCCCTAACTGCTCCCGATGAGCAGGTTGGCACCTTGCATGGTTGCCTCCGCCGTCGGTGTGTGAATGTGTGAGTGAATGGGTAAAATGTGCGTAACAAATTGTAAAGCGCTTTGGATAAAAGCGCTATATAAAAAAGCAACCATTTACCATTTATAAATCAAGATATCTATTTTAGGTCAGGGCCTGGCCTCGAGTGAGGTTAAGGTTTGGTTTCCAAACAAACATGTGAATAAGATGCTGAGAACTGAATCAGGACATGAACCAGTGTTCACTGTATTGGGAGGAGCCAGAGGAAGCGACCACACTGATCCATCACCCGGCGGAGATGAAGCAGACGGAAGGTTCCGCTGTCCGTTGGTTTGTTTTTAATTAGAACGTAGCTGACGCTAATCGTGCGCTTGCTGAAACAACAGCTTTGCATCAGTCAGTTCCAAAAGTTCATCGTCTCTGAACGTTTCTATCCATCAACGCGGATACAGATCTTGCGGGAGACGGACCCGTCATCAGCCCCGTCCGACAAACGGATGGAGAAATAATTCAAAACAAACAGACAGACAGCAACCATGGATCAGTGTTGCCTTTTAAACAGTCCGACCTCGCTTAGAATATGTAGAACGTACTAATCCGCCACAGGAAAAAAAGGTACATATTGTACGTTATGTTATAGCCATAAGTAGTATATGTATGAATTGTACTGATATATAATGTGTACATATTACAAATAAGTACATACAGTATATTACATACAAAAAAAGATTACGCTTTTAACGTTTTCAGAAAACGTTTGAGTTCCCGTGTTGGGGAACGAACCCGGCCCTTGCATGGGAGGCAAGTGCCTTTACCTCCAGACTACGGAGACACTTTTCCAATAGCTTCACCCTAACCATAACCATAATCACACTGTTACCTTAAACTAACCCTAACCATAATCACACTGTTACCTTAAACTAACCCTAACCTTAACGAAGGTTATCCTATAATACCCTAGTTATATGATTGGCGTAGCTTTTCTGCTTCGCCTATGGGATACACTCAGCGCCTGTGCGCGTCCAATGAAAACTTCTCACATGTACCTTCCATTTGCCTGACCATGCCCACCTCCAGCCACTCAAAGCCTAGGTGTGCAGTCTACTTCTTCCTTCCGAGACTGAATTTCAGCTAAACCCAGCCAAGGGTCCTCAGGGCTGCGATTAAAGCAGAAAAGCTACGCCAATCATATAACTAGGGTTATAGGATAACCTTAGTTATATTTCATTGGCTACGCTTTTCTGCTTCGCCTATGCGAAGCAGGGCGCATAGCCCCGACAAATGCACCCCCTGAGGTCCCTTCACGACAATCAGAAAAACATGGGGTGGGGTCCGACCCCCTCACACCTCCTAACGAGGAGCGGAGAGAAGGACACCAAAACCGCCGTCTACCCCACCATGCACCCCGCCAGCCGCCCGGCAGCGGGATGCAGAAGGGGTTCCAGCACTCCTCCTTTGGCCATGGCCACAACAGAACCCCCCCCCCCCCCGAAGGTTCCGATGAGGACCAAAAGTCCTCACCCGGATTCATGACAGCGCCCTACCCCCCCCCCCCCCCCCCCCAGGGCCACCGTGCTCCCTATCGAGCCGAGCGCCGAGAGAGGGAGTGCGCACGTGCTTGACCGATGAGCCACAGAGGGCTGACCACTTCCGCAACGGATTTGATTTCCGGGGTTGGCCTGTGTTTTGCCGGGGGAGCTTGTGGACGCGACAATAGTGGTGGTTGTAGGGTGTTTGAGCTTGTAGCGCTAGTTAGCTCATAGCTACCCAGCTTGTTAGCCAGCATGAATACCCGATTTAAAATGGTTCTCTCCTCCTTGTATACCCTTGTCCTCACAAGTATTCTGCCAGGGAACTTATGGACATGACAATAGTATTTATAAGGTGTTTGATCATTGTGTCGTTGTACATATTGTGTATACACCGTTGCGTTAGAAGCTAACGATAGCTGCGAGCTAACTAGGCTACAAGCTCAAACACCCTACAACCACCACTATTGTCGCGTCCACAAGCTCCCCCGGCAGAACACCCGCAAGGACAAAGGCACACAAAGAGGAGAGAACCACCCCAAATCGGGCACTCATGCCGGCCAACAAGCGACCTGCGTCTATGCCTTCTACATTGGGCATTCATGCTGGCTAACAAGCTGGGTGTCGGGATGGCGTTAGCACAACAATAGCTACCAGGCTAAGCTGCGTTAGCTTCTAACGGTGTACACAATATGTACAACGACACAATGATTTACATTATTACATATGGTAACGTGGTTGTGGCTTTTACAAATAGTGGTTAGCTTTAGAGATGGATGGCTATGATCACGGAGCAATAGTGCTGTTAGGTGAAACAGATAGAGCTTCATTCATCACTAGGCTAGTAGTAGCAAGGCTCTCTGGCTGCCACTAGCTGTGTGTGACTCTCAGGCGTAAGCGGGGTAAGGGGGGCGTGCTAGCGTAGGGTCACGTGGGCTTAGTGGCCAATCAGGCCAACCCCGGAAATCAAATCCGTTGCGGAAGTGGTACACGCGACCAGTACAGCAGAGCATGGCTGACACCTGGCGGACACTAGGATAAGACCGACCCCGCCCGGCACGGCCAAGGCGAGTCCTGTGTCCCCTAACGCAGCTGCCCTCGTAAAACAGACAGGGGGTGTGCGTCCTGGCCGTAAGTCACAGAGGCGCTAGAGGGACTGACCGGCCGAGAGCAGCATTCCACTGGCCCCCCCCCCCCTGTGACCACAGGCCTGCCCCGTGACCCTCTCTTGGGGGTCTCTGGCTGCGTCTAACCAGACGAGCCCTCTCACCGAGCCCCCCAGGGGTTACAGGGACCTACAGGCTGACTAATACCATAGTACTGTCAGCCCGGACGAGGGAAACCTACATAAAAAACCCTCCTTCCCATCTGTACACATAGAAAACGCTGTTTCTATGCTGTTCCGACAGATCCGGGGGCGTGCCCGGTTCCTACGGCAGTGTTGAAAAACACCCTGAACCCGGGAGCACTGACCTCTAATTACCAATACGTTAGGCCGTAGGGAGGCAGAATAGGCCCACTACCTCCCCACCGTATTGGGCCGGCACCCCACGTTAGAGGGAGTCGGCGAAGTCTGCCACGTGAGATGTGACACAGCCCAGTGGCCGAAGTCCCACATCAATGATTGACCAACCAATTGAAAACTACCTTTTCAATCCAACTTAACAGCTTGGAGAACGGGTACTCCCCCGCACGCTCAATACACACAGCTGTAAAAAACAATCAGAGATGTGGAACTCAGTCTAAACCCTCTACTCGTCATCCACTCACATACGAGTCGGGGAGAAAAACACAGCACAGTACCACTGTGCGTCTTTCAACCCCATATTCGAATGACAAGCAGGGCCACTCTGTGTGGGCAGACGTCATCCCCCTTTGCAGCAGTAGGGGGGGCTGTCTAACAGCCCATCCCGAGGATGGAAACCTTCACCATGCCTCCTCCCAAAATCAACCGATCGGGAGACATGCATGGCATGGGTCTGATCACTCCCCCCGTGCTCACAGAAAACAGGGGCAGACCCTTCAACCAGTCCCCATTACTGGGACCGGAAAATCGACCTATTTCGCCAACAAAATTCAGAATGAAACCGATTTTGTCTGGCCGTCATGGCTGTGACACCTGCTGTATCACAGCAGAGCCAGAAACAGAACAAGACGAAAAAGGAACTTTGAATAAACAACCGGAACCGGGGAGGTGCGCACGCAACTCCCCTGGTTGCTAACGCCAGAGCCAGCAAGGGTCCCCATATATCGGCAGACGGATAGCGGGGAACCCCCCCCTTTTTTTTTTTTTTATAATCTTTTTCCCCCTCCTTTTTCCTCCGATTTTCTCCCATCCCAATGTTAGTCGTTATGCCAATTCCCAACCCCCTTCCTGGTCACTGCGCACTTACCCCCCACAGTCGGTCTGGGAGAGTGGAGGCTACCACGTGCTTCCTCCGACACACGTCCAGCCAATCAACCGCTTCTTTTCACCTGGCAGCGCGGATTCTCACTGAGAGGGCGTAGCGTGTGGAAGGATCACACTATCCCACTTAGATCCTATCCGTGCTTAGCAGGCGCCCCGACCGAACTGTAGGAGTCGCTGTTTACAACGACCCGGACCCACCCCGCCAGCTTCTCCCACCCTCTAATACTGCCAATTGTATTAGTGTGAACGGCCAGCCAAGCTGGTGACAACCCCGGAGCTGTGAGCTGGATTCGAACAGGCGAACCCAGCCGCTCCGGGGTTGGTGACGAACGCAATCTCTGTTACGCTACCTGACCGCCACGGGGAACCCCTTCTATGCAAAGGACAGATATGTAAATACAGATATGTAAATACCATACGTCACCGCTTACCTTCTCCCAGTGGGAGCGGCAACGCGGCGTGTTGTCCGCGCTCATGGTTGACCAGAGGAGCCGGATGTAAGATATTTAATGAACAAATATAGTACAGCCCCACACATCAGGCCTTCGCCCAAAGTCGAAGACCGAAACGTTATATACACATAAGAATAGATTGTAAAGGACCCCCTTCAGGCATAACGTCGGTACCAATTTGAAACAACGGGACCAGACACCGCCCGCCTGCCTCCAGGCTGAGCACCACCGGATACAGCGGCTTCAACATTATAAACAACACAGACTGCAGGGTCACTGAACAATCTAGTATCAGACAGTCAGAAATCATACCAGGTACCGTACTTTTCGCACTATAAGCCGCACCTGACTATAAGCCGCAGCAGCTAAATTGAATGATGTGTACATATATAAGCCGCACTGGACTATAAGCCGCAGGTGTTTTAATGTTTAATTACCATATGTAATTAGCATTGGGACACAATACTGTCGGACAAATAACAAGAATTAACTAATTTACAAGTTGTATTAAGTTTAGCAAATAAGGGAACAGATAAATAACATTTCAATGCAGTCAAAAAAGCAATATTTAGATTTTTACATTTTCGGGTTTGGTCACGTTGAGTCACATATAAGCCGCACCGTTATATAAGCCGCAGGGTCGAAAAATTGGGGAAAAAGCTGCGGCTTATAGTCCGAAAAGTACGGTATATTCTTATGGGGGATAAGACTAAAACGTCATATCCACCACACACGATCAAGCACAATGCCCCCACCGAGTGTAACGCCAGTTCCCATTCTTCAAATAAAAAGAAATGAAACTCCAAGCACCGCTCGCAATTCTCCGGGCTAAACGCCAGGAGGCAGCGGGGTCAAAGCATATTACAATAATAGAATCGGTGGGGCACTTGACCAAAACCAGTATACCAGACAGTAGGGCTGACCCCTATTAGTCAATTAGTCGCAGAGGCACTGAAAGAGGATTTCACCCATCTAATGAACACACTAGACTAGACAAATATCAAGATGTATCCATCAGTGGACCAATTGCATGCTTTTGCAGAGGACAAGAAGCCTTCAGCCGACTCCTTCAGACATTAAGCACCCCCCACAGCCCAAATGGAATGATACAAATTTGTAAAGATTTTAAATTTAACAAAAAAATTATTAATATACATTTTTTTTGTCGACCAATAGTCGACTAACGGCAAATTTTGGCCAATCATAGTCGACCATCCAAATCCTTAGTCGGGGACAGCCCTACCAGACAGTCATTTTACATTACTGAAAAAGGACCTGCTGACGGAAAAGGCACGAGACACGCCACCATTTCACCTCCGAGAGGAGAGGTAAAATGGCATATTCCATGGGGGATATGACTAAAACGTCATATCACAACACACATGATTAGGTTCAAAGGCCCCCGCTAAGCGTAATGCCAGTTCAAGTTTTCAATAGAAAAGATGGAACCTCAAGCACCGCTCGCAGCTCCCCGGGCTAAACGCCAGGGGGCAGCGGGTTCAAAGTGCATTACAATAATAATAGGACGGAGGGCCACTGACCAAATCCAACACATCACCTTTCTCTACTGAAAAAGGACCTGCTGACGGAAAAGGCCACATCAGACATGGTAACGGAGGAATAATTGCACGTCTGTTGAACAGAACCCACGGTCTTTTATTACAAAAAAACAACGTAAACAACAACAAACATCGTATGTACAGTGCAAAGAATAGAGGAATTATGTACAACGTGGGCGAGAGGGGGGAACGCTTTCCAGCGTCCCACTACCACAGTCGCACCCAACAATAGGTACATAAAACCACCCAGGGCAACAGGGAAACCCGTTACCTCCTTCTATTCACCTCCTTTGTGTCGTGGCCCGTCCACGGTTCCCCCGAAGGGCGAACCTGTAGTCCCGGTCTTCCGGGGGACAACAATTGTATCGACAGATTGCAGAATGGGTACAATGCAGTACGCCTCAATACACACAATTGTCAGGTGGATGTAGCCCAGGGCACGACATAGTCTCATTCCTCTGGGCACCCCATCTTCAATTTACCATATATATATACTCCCCGTCGTCGTGCTATTACATAACACGAGTGACGAGTGTGGACATACGAGACACATTTCAATATGTATATGTGACAGTGACGGTATATGTCCTAAACGGCCCCTCATATCATTCCCCGACCTCCTGAACACGAGTGGGGAATGTGGACACACCGTATGGCCCCGCGCAGCACTTTACTAAACAGGTGGCCTGTAGCTGTTCCGCAACCGTTCCTACTTCCGGGGTAGGCCTGATTGGCCCCGACAGGCACGTGACCCGCCGCGGCCACGCCCCGCGGCAGCCCCAGGAGCAAGCGCGCTACTGCTGGAGTTCGCTTCGCCTTTCACATCGCTGCCGTTGGCGAAAGCAGACAAATGAATGACTAATTCTGTCAGAAATAACGTAACTAATGCTTATTATGTCTGCGGGGTACAGTAAACGTTTCTCCCGGTACATTCTGAAGAGCACACCGCTGTATGTTGGTGAACCAGCGGGCTGTATGTTGGAGAACCAGCGGTCTTCCTCACTCGAGTGAGACTAAAGCCGTGCACAGCTCAGCCCTGTGAGACGCTTATGTCTGCGGGGTACAGTAAACGTTTCTCCCGGTACATTCTGAAGAGCACACCGCTGTATGTTGGAGAACCAGCGGGCTGTATGTTGGAGAACCAGCGGTCTTCCTCACTCGAGTGAGACTAAAGCCGTGCACAGCTCAGCCCTGTGAGACGCTTATGTCTGCGGGTTACAGTACACGTTTCTCCCGGTACATTCTGAAGAGCACACCGCTGTATGTTGGAGAACCAGCGGTCTTCCTCACTCGAGTGAGACTAAAGCCGTGCACAGCTCAGCCCTGTGAGACGCTTATGTCTGCGGGGTACAGTAAACGTTTCTCCCGGTACATTCTGAAGAGCACACCGCTGTATGTTGTAGAACCAGCGGTCTTCCTCACTCGAGTGAGACTAAAGCCGTGCACTGCACAGTCTCTAACAGTGTAACAGTAAGAAGCATTTTGGATAAAAGTATTCTGTACTTCTGTATGACAACAATGTATGCCTTTCAAATGTTAAATGATTAAATGATACACAGCGAAATCTACGTTCTCGCCTCTCATCCTGCTCTCATCCTGCTTTCGCCAACGGCAGCGATGTGAAAGGCGAAGCGAACTCCAGCAGTAGCGCGCTTGCTCCTGGGGCTGCCGCGGGGCGTGGCCGCGGCGGGTCACGTGCCTGTCGGGGCCAATCAGGCCTACCCCGGAAGTAGGAACGGTTGCGGAACAGCTACAGGCAAACAGGTGATACACGGCGCGAGCCAGCATGACATATAGATTGACATAATATCGATTGAAAATCGTATTAACAGATCGCAGAATGGGTACAAAGCAGCACGCCTCAATACCATAATTGGTAGAGGGATGTAGACCAGGGGAAGATAGTCTTATGTTCCCCAGTGTACCTCATTCACAATACACCATATACATATATAAAAATATGTCTAAACATACAATTCCCACGTTGACGTGATACATAACACGAAGGGAAAAAGCCCAGGCCAATAACCATAATCACAGTTATCGGTACCTTAAACCAGGGGTTCCCAAACTTTTCAGGCCGGGGCCCAGAAAATAAGGCGTCAGAGAGCCGCGGCCCAATGCACATCGTCTGGCTTTTTTTTTTTTTTTTTTTTTGCCAGGTGACCGATTTTTTAAGCCAAATATCACTTCAATCCTATTAAGTTAGTTCAAGTTAGTTATTCATTTATATGTGCTATTTATGAGAGGGCTAACTTGTTGCAAAATAATAATGATAATTATAATAGCCTCATTAAAATACTATTGTTGCTTCGGTTGTTTTCAGCGTTTTATGTGCATAATCTGTTATTTAGTTTGAAATGTTCGTTGAAATAAGTCGATTTTTCGTTTTTGTTTATTTATTAAGTTAATATAAAACCATATAGTCACATTTTAGAATACAATAGAAAATAATTTTAGAATACAACTAGAAACACTGTCCTGGCCTGCTTCTAAGTTCAGTGGCCTGACAAAAATAAAATAAAAATAAAAAATAAAAAAATAAAAAAATAAAAAATAAAAAAAATGTTTTTTTTTTTTTTTTTTTTTTAATCATCTCGCGGCCCACCCGTGGCTGCTCGCGGCCCACCTTTGGGTCGCGACCCCGACTTTGGGAACCACTGCCTTAAACTAACCATAACCCTAATTTAATATTTTAACCATAACCGTTAAAACAAACCATAATCATATATTGCTGTTCAGTCTAGTGGTGATGGCACTCGCTTGCGACCACAATCGTTGGTTCGTCTCTCCGTTTCTTTTGGACTTTTGCCGATACAAAACGTAAATATATCACTTCCAGGGGTGTAAAAAGTACCCATAAATTATACTTAAGTGAAAGTATGGGTACCGTCTCAAAATCTGACTCAAGTAAAAGTCAAAGTATCTGGCTAAAAACACACTTGAGTAAAAGTAAAAAAGTCCTACTTTTAAATGTACTTAAGTACTCAAAAGTAAAAGTAAAAATTGTTTTGAAAGGGATAGACCAGGGGTCTCAAACTCATTCCATCGTGGGCCAAGTTTTCATTTAAACTATACATTGCACCAGGTGAGTTAGTTGAAGAGGTGAGCCAATTAGTGAAATCTTCAGCTGGTGTTTAGGCAAGGCTGGAATGAAACCAAGCATACACTCTGCCCACAATGGAATGTGTTCTGCGATAGACAATGCTGAAATGAAAGAACAGAGGACACTTTTTTTGCATTAAAATGATTGAATTCACTTCTCCATTGAAGGTAAACTAACATGGACGGCATTCACATCACAGCATGAATAATATCACAATATTAAAAACAGAATGGTGTATCCTGAATAATATCACAATATTAAAGGCAGAATACTGGAGTACCCTGAATAATATCACAATATTAAAGGCAGAATACTGGAGTACCCTGAATAATATCACAATATTAAAGACAGAATACTGGAGTACCCTGAATAATATCACAATATTAACCACAGCATAATGCGGATCTGACTGTCTATTCTTCTGATAGCAGGTGTTTAATCAAAGATCCCCGCTTTTCTAGGACCAATCAGCATAGTATGGGCGGGTTCATTTTCCATTGATGGGGATTTGATTGGCTGTTTACCTGCGGTCGCAGGATTAATAACTTTAACGTTAGTTCGGCCAGATAAACAATTAAAATATACTAATTAAAATGGTTGGACCTGTGAGATTTGTACTTTGTAGGTCTGCATTTTAAATGTAAGGAGTAAAAAGTATGTTTTTTTTCTCTGAAATGTAATGGAGTAAAAGTACAAAGTATACAAACCTAATAATACTCAAGTAAAGTACAAATCCCCCAAAACAGTACTTAAGTATTGTAACGAAGTACAATTACTCAAGTACTTTACACCCCTTATACCACAAGTAAATATATTACTTATGGCTATAACATAACGTACATTATGTACCTTTTTTCCTGTGGTCGATTAGCACTTTATTTATGCTTTCTGAGACCTTTAATTAAAACAAGGTCTCAGAAATCTCACATTTACCAACCTGACAAGGAATGTAGATGTCTTGGGAAATCAAGTCTCCTCTCATTTAGCACAACATATACTGTACACCACTCCAACAGTCTTATGATGTAAGGTCTAACACCACTCCAACAGTCTTATGATGTAAGGTCTAACAGCACTCCAACAGACAGTCTTATGATGTAAGGTCTAACAGCACTCCAACAGTCTTATGATGTAAGGTCTCTAACAGCACTCCAACAGTGTTATGATGTAAGGTCTCTAACAGCACTCCAACAGTCTTATGATGTTAGGTCTAACAGCACTCCAACAGTCTTATGATGTAAGGTCTCTAACAGCACTCCAACAGTCTTATGATGTAAGGTCTCTAAATTCACTTAACACTTTCAGTGCGGGCTTAAGTCGTTCAGTGCTGATTTTAATACCCTATTCAATGGAGCTGTATGTTGCCTGTAAAAGGCATACTGGGACGCGTGTAGCTTATTGCCAGCGGAAGAGTGCAAGAATGCTTCCGCATTCGTCACCGCACGCCAGTACGGTAATGCGCCTTTCCTTTCGCCCCGCTCAGACAAATGCATGTAGTACATTGCAACACAACGCAGCATTTCCGCATACATTGCAACGAATCACTTGGAGTTTGAAAGTGATATCAGAAGAAACTACTCAACCTCGGCTGTCTTTAACTAGCAGGACGCTAGTGGGCTAGTCGCTAAAATATATATCGTTTTATATATAATTGTACCAACACAGATATTAGGCAGTACACACATTGTCCTGCAATACATGTACAGTGAATGCACAGCTACATTCGCCATATATTTCTATCGCTGCTGCGGTCTACAGTGAAATGCAATATTATTATTATTATTGTAAAGATTATCATTACAATCGCAGCCTGGAGAGGCAATGTTACAAGTGTACGAGGGTTGTGTGCAAAGAGCACAGCCTCTCAATTTGCACAACGTGCACAAAATAATAATTGTAATGATCTTTACAATAATAATAATATTGCATTTCACTGTAGACCGCAGCAGCGATAAAAATATATGGCGAATGTAGCTGTGCATTCACTGTACATGTATTGCAGGACAATGTGTGTACTGCCTAATATCTGTGTTGGTACAATTATATATAAAACGATATATATATTTGAGCGACTAGCCCACTAGCGAGGCAACCTCCTGCACCATCGCAGCAGCGCCGAGCGTGGCGATACAAGCGGGCTGCTCTGAGGAAAGGAGCCCCTTCACGCTAGTGGGCTAGTCGCTCAAATATATATATCGTTTTATATATAATTGTACCAACACAGATATTAGGCAGTACACACATTGTCCTGCAATACATGTACAGTGAATGCACAGCTACATTCGCCATATATTTCTATCGCTGCTGCGGTCTACAGTGAAATGCAATATTATTATTATTGTAAAGATCATTACAATTATTATTTTGTGCACGTTGTGCAAATTGAGAGGCTGTGCTCTTTGCACACAACCCTCGTACACTTGTAACATTGCCTCTCCAGGCTGCGATTGTAATGATAATCTTTACAATAATAATAATAATATTTTTCACTGTAGACCGCAGCAGCGATAGAAATATATGGCGAATGTAGCTGTGCATTCACTGTACATGTATTGCAGGACAATGTGTGTACTGCCTAATATCTGTGTTGGTACAATTATATATAAAACGATATATATTTTAGCGACTAGCCCACTAGCGTCCTGCTAGTTAAAGACAGCCGAGGTTGAGTAGTTTCTTCTGATATCACTTTCAAACTCCAAGTGATTCGTTGCAATGTACGCGGAAATGCTGCGTTGTGTTGCAATGTACTACATGCATTTGTCTGAGCGGGGCGAAAGGAAAGGCGCATATCCGTACTGGTGACGAATGCGGAAGCATTCTTGCACTCTTCCGCTGGCAATAAGCTACACGCTACTGGGACTCCGAAGGTGCAGTACCGGCCAGACCCTCCCAGGCGGCGGTATCGAGCACCCTTTGAAAACTTTTATCTTCGGCTGTGCATCGATTATATGGATCCGGGTCGCGTGTTGCTTTTTAACAGCGGAGGAGTGCAAGAATGTGACAATGTGACCATGTGACCGCGGCAGCGCGGAAATAGGCTGTCTATTGCCATTCTCTAAGACAAACGCTAACCTTAACCAGCTCCTTAACAGCGCCTAAACTTAACCCTTCTAACCTTAACCAACTCCGAAACAATGCCTAACCTTAACCATGCCTAACCTTAACCATAGAAAGAATATTGCCATTCTCTAAGACAAACTCTAACCTTAACCAGCTCCTTAACAGCGCCTAAACTTAATCCTTCTAACCTTAACCAACTCCATGCCTAACCTTAACCGGCGAAAGAATACATGTTAAAAAAAAAAAAAAATTGATGGGATTCGAACTTGTCACCAACGGACCGCAGGATCGCAGCGCTGCCAGGTGAGCTAAGCTTCGAATGAAAATCATCGCGGATTACGGCTACATAATGCTGCAAGCTCTGCCGCTCCGCTCCGCGGCCGTGTCGCAGCCAATCAGGGAAAACGCGGAAGCACTCGGCAGCACTCCTCCGCTGTTAATAAGCAATAGGCATCCGGGTCGCGTGTATATTTTCCCTAACGCACTCTCACTTCCGCGATCTGATTGGCCACTGACGTTTCTCTCAGCGTCAATCGCGTTACGCCTAGTTATGCCTCTAACAGCCTGCTAGCTAGCTAACGCCTAGTTCTATCACTGGTTAAGCTTGGCGACTCTTTCGAAGTTGGTTAAGGTTAGAGTTTGGAATCAGGGCTGGTGGTCTATCGCCCTGCTCTAAACCAAACTCTAACCATAACCAACTTCGAAAGAGTTGCCAAGCTTAACCAGTGATATAACTAGGCGTTACGCGATTGGCGCTGAGAGAAACGTCAGTGGCCAATCAGATCACGGAACCCGAACGCAGAAGTGAAAGTGCGTTAGGGAAAATATACACGCGCCCGGGTCGGCTATTTTTCTCCGGGCAAGACAAGAATCAAATACTCCAGATTCATGATGTGTGGTGGATTATGTTGGCGACACGATGGACATCAATACTTGGAATGGCGATCAGATAATTGGAATATTCTTTTTGGGGTACATCCTAGTCAAGGTAAGGGCTATACGATATCAATCTTGCATTGATCCAAGCATGTTTTCAATGCGATCCGACAGTGTGTTTAACGTTAGTACA
The DNA here is from genome assembly GCF_963971535.1 of Notolepis coatsorum. NCBI lineage: Eukaryota > Metazoa > Chordata > Actinopteri > Aulopiformes > Paralepididae > Notolepis > Notolepis coatsorum. The sequence goes on along the minus strand of NC_140165.1, from coordinate 54,645,977 downwards.
CAACATATGCCGTTGATGGCGATCAAAGCATCAAAAAACTACCCCCCCCCCCCTTTCATGCATTCATGATGAAACATAATACTTATCATATCCATTTGATTTTTTTTTATTATAGCGTGTGTAGGGACAAAACGCCAATGGATTTAGTATAATACATGTTGCGGCCTCCCAGGAATTAGCCCGGATCATTCCGAAATAACACTCATATTCACCACGGTATAAAACGGGAACGTATGGATGGAAAGATTATTTCTTTTTTGCATCTTGAACGGAAGGTTCTTACTGTCAAATGACCATGGTATTGTATCCATAGCTATAATATAGAATATAGTTATAGCTCTACAAACAAGGTGACGGATCCCCATCGATCTACTGGTGGCGTCGCATGGTTTCACACGGTCTCGGAGGAAGCAGCACTATTCAACAGTCACTCTTCGATTCCACCAAGTCTTTTAAAAACTTTAAAAAGACAAGCCATACAAAACGACTACAGTATATTAGCATTTTTATTAACTCAGAGATCAGACTTTTCTCATATTTCTACATGTATGCTTTTAAATTCATCTGCTTTTGATGTATCTTTTTCTTTTATGTTTTTTTTCTTTTCTTCATGCTTTACAGTGAGAGCTCATGCATTAGACCTCATTATTCAATCTGGATATACTACATGGGCGAGTCAATAACAAAAGTGCATGAACCCGTACAGGACTGCAGAGGCTCAACCAACCAATCAACGGAGGCCTCGTGCTGAATGTCTGCATACTCTAGATATCTCTCTTCCAACATGGCTGCCTGTAACCATCGGTAATGAAGACTTTCAAAAGAAAATGCCTAATTTACGTGCAGCGGCAGTTGTTTGGAACATTGGAAAAGCGTGATATTACCGATCAACCACGACCCATTTACGAGCCGGTAAAATATACGATATATATATTTGTCTTATATTAACACAGAGATAGTCGTTTTGTACAAGTTGTTGTCTTATTACTGGATCTCATGAACAAGTCGCAGTGGAACAGTAACACCAGGCTTCTCCAGTGTTTCACCCACGCCACTGTCACACGGAAACCGGGTATTTTCTTTTGAAAGTCGTCACCAACCGTGTAGGAGGATGCCGACTTTGGAAGAAAGACGACTACGCGAAGACGTCCTCGCCCGGGGCCTCCATCGCCGACACAGTGGTCAGAAAGGACAAAAGAAGACAGCCTTCCCATTCATTCAAATCGGCTTCACCTCAAGTAAAAAAAGAAAGAAAAAAACTAAACAAAATAAAAATAAAAGGTAGTTATTATTGGTCCCCTTTTTAAAAAGGTGCCAATGGCACGTCCTGTAGAAATGTAATTAGGCCGGTACCTCCAAAAAAATGCTGAGGTACTTCAGCCTAAAGCAAGGTATGGTTTCTGAATAGGAAAAGGTTTTGTTTGCACGTCCTCAAAGTTAAACACGCATGGTTTTTCTTCTTCTTAACCCCCCCCCCCACACACACACACATTAGCAACCTCAGAACAACCCAAGGATGGACATTCCAAAAAAAGTATTTTTTCTTTCGTTTTTTTTTTCTTAGAAGAGGACAATTCAGGCTACGTTGAAACTATATAAGTTATTATGTACAGTGTGATGATCATGTTGTATGATCGAAGAGGTTGAGGTTAAAAGACAGAGGTGTAGGAGATTCTCACAGCTCTAAAAATAATAATAATAAAAAAAAAAACATTAGATGTCGCGACACAAAGTACGAGAACGGGAGGGGGGAGGGAGACGGACACGAAGACATCCACAATGGAATCAACAAAAAACACAAGAGGTTGTATAAACACGTCACACTTTACACTAAATCGGTTACAGAAGCGTGTAGATAAAATCTTGATCATTCAAAAAAAATTTAAAAAGAAAATAAAATAAATAGAAATTCCAGGAAACATTTATTTTTCTTTTCTTTTGTCATTTTTCTTTTTTTAACACGGTAACCACAAAGAAATACGTTGAAGGTAGAAATCTGGGGAGGGGGGGGGGTCAAACTAAAATTGTCCCAAATAAAAAGAACAACCAAATGAAATGACATGTTGACATGATACTGACATCATCTTTGGTGAGACTCGGTGGGGAGCGGGGGCTGTGTGACTCGAAGGTCATCTTACGAGTCGACACTCGTGTCCCGTTACCAGGCAACGTCTAAGAGCGACTTCTACTGACAGAATTGATCGACCTCGATAGTGGCTGGATTGATGGAATAAAAAATTAAAATTAAAAAGATACAGCCAGACAAAAGTTGCAGCGCTTTGGCTCTGCTGTAAATGACTGCATATGGACGATCACATTGAGAAGTGTTCATTTAACTTGAATTGCATAAGATTTCGCTCTTGCTTTATACTACCAGTGCAACAGAGCTTGAGTCAAAAATGCGCTTTTAAATGCAGGAAAATGCAGAACAGTAGGGAGAGCTGTACATTGGGGAGACAGGACATCGAGATGGGGAAAGAGGCATGCTTGCATAGCACTGAGCCACGCTGTTCTATCATCTAAGTTTAAAAACTGTGTGTGTGTAGCAGTGGTGGGAGTAAGTCACACGTTTTGCAAGTCACAAGTCTTAACCTTCAAGTCTCAAGCCAAGTCCCGAGTTACTGTGTTTAGAATGAAGTCAAGCAAGACGAGTCACAAGTTAGGGCTGTCTTAAATACTTCAAAGCTTCGTTCGATGGGCATGGGATTCGAATATGAAAATAAAATTTCGAATAATAAATTTTTTTATCTCAAAGCTTCGAATTAAAATTGAATATCTGCCCCGAAGTTTCGAATTCCAAAACAAATTCAAAGGTCAGCCCTATCACAAGTCGCTCAGGTCAAGTCGTTCACAAGACAAGTCACGTGACATTCTAATGATCTTCCAGTTTCCATATTTATTTCAACTGAAAGACAGTTGGTCATGGTTGAGTTTTATTTTGATCATTAACCAAAACTGCTCCAGTCAGTGTGTAAACCATAGAGCATGAATCTTACCGATTTAATAATTAGTTTCTGTTAGCTAAAATGCAACGTTAGCTTAGTAACGTTTCAGGAGAACATTAACATTGGCCATATTCACATGGTGGCCATTTTTTGCTGCAGTCTTGTTGGCTCACGCTCAGGTTGGGATTCCTTTCTACCTGCGTTCTGGTAATGGCTGCCGTGTGAATGTGGTCAAGGCCTGTCTGTGTGTTTTTGAATGTTGTGACTGTTGTGTCAGTTCTTGCTGCTCCTCCTCAACACAATTCTTAAAAGGACCAATAGGTGGCCGTTGACTTTGGACAGAACTTATTTTCAAATCCTTAAACCTTTCCAATCACAACGCATCAGGATGCCTCCAGAGCCACGGCAGGCAGCTATGTGTTCGCAGCAGACCTTTCTGTAACATGCAACTGTTACACGCATAACAAGCGTAGCGTGCAACTGTTACGCGCATAACAAGTGCACGCGTGTCATTTGACTTTGTTGTTTTAGCTCCTGCCCCTTAATGGAACAGATTTATTTTAATTTGTGTCAAATATCTTTTTTCTTCTATTGATTACCGTTGAGATAACATTCATACTCAATCTAGTCAAATGAGTTATTTTCGAGTCATCCATCTCAATTCAACGTCTCGAGTCATACAGAGTCTTTTATCAATTCTAGTCAAGCGAATCCTCAGTCCCACCTCTGGTAATGTTGACGTAACCATCCGTGTGCAAACGCAGACCTAACTACTACTGTCATTCAGCACACAGAAAGTATTAACATTATATTCTTTAGTATTTTATGTGTATCATTTGCCGTAAAAAGGAATAGAAGAGATTCATACGAGCGGAATTTCTAGGTTAAAACTTTTGCTATGAATCACAACAGGTCTGTGTCAGTGCAATACCTTCAAATTTACAGTAGGGTTAAAAACTAAATAAAACAACGCTTTTTAAGAGTGCAAGAGGACATTCTCAAGTTATCACACCATATGGAATCTAGGAGGAGGAGGAAAGCAAAAATATTTTAACGACAGCAAAAAACGTTTAACATACTGTTGATTTCCTATGGAATTTGGTATAATCATACAGGCAAACTAAATCATATACTTACAATAATGTGTGAAGCTTTCAATTCACAACTTCAAAATTTGTTTACATTTTCATTCTCTATAAAGTTGCATAATCTGTCAAATTATAACAATCGTGATTTCATTTCATTTTTTAAAAGCGACGATAACGACATTATTACTGGCCCGGGGGGGAGCTAGCACAGGGTTATAAAAAATTAAATAAAAAAATTAAAATAATAAAATACAATTAGAGTGGAATGCAAAATACAGAGCATAAATTAGAATATCCTGGACAGTCAGTATTTGGTGCCTCTCCTCTCAGCAGCACACCATGCAGACCTCCTCCGTGACGCCAGTCCAGCCAGAGGTGCTCCGTCACCCACCGCAGGCTCAGACAGACCAGTTCCACGTAGGACTTTGTCTCCTGGCAAATCAAAGTTAGTTCCAGGAAGTAAAAGCAAGCAAATTGACCCTTTTATTTATGCATTTCTTTGTCGTCGTCCCGTCGTTCCCTGGCGTACGCGGCGACTCAGGTGGCGAGGGAGAACTGGTCCTGCTCGCTGGGCTTCTTCACCCAGGCGCCCAGGCCCGCCTTGTGGAACGCCTTAATCAGGGTCAGCTTGGCGGAGTGGTACTCCTCCGCCGCCTGCTTGGCCTCGTGGTACGTGGCGGGCTTCACCACTCGGATCCTCAGCGTCGAGGAGAGCTTTGGGGGGAGAGAGAGCGAGAGAGGAGAGAAAGAGATGGAGGGAGATAGAGAGAGAAAGAGGAGAGAGGGAGGGAGAGAGACGGAGAGAGACAGAGAGGGAGGGGAGAGACGAGACAGAGAGAGAGGAGGGAGACAGAGGGAGAGAGAGGAGAGGAGAGAGAGAGAGATTTCCATTAAAGAAAAAAATATATATATAAATGGTGCATTTATATAGCAGCTTTTATCCAAAGCGCTTTACAATTTGTTCACTCACACATTCACGGCAGAGGCAACCATGCAAGGTGCCGACCTGCTCATCAGGAGCAATTAGGGGTTAAGTGTCTTGCTCAAGGACACTTCGACACACTGCCCGGGAGGAGCTGGAATCGAACCGGGAACCTCCGAATTACCAGAAGACTGCTCTACCTCCCGAGCCACTGTTGCCCCCGGTCACCAATATACAGGAGTAAATTGACCTGTCAAGCTCCGCCCCCTTTTCCCAGGGAAGCAATAGTTGTGATGGAGAAAAGAGGGCGGGGCTTGAGATAGGTGAAGCTAGTATTACCACAGAACAGGACTCTCACAGACCCACAGAATACAACTTCTGCCAAGCCAATTGGCTTTTTTCAGATTTTTGTAAGACTTTAGGTGTGTTTGATTCGCGGTACCTTGCAGTGCAGGCGCCCGAAGCGGCTATAAAGGGCCTGTTTGCAGAGTCTGGAGGGCCGGCCCAGGTCGTCTTTCCCAGTGGTGGCGTTGATCACCTCCAGCGCCTGGTCTCCCACCGTCCAGTTGACGCTGAAGTTCGGTGCTTTCCCCGGCTGCCGAGCTTCTGCGTTGCTTATTCCTGGGGAACGCGGCACACAGTTCAGAAAGTGGTACCGTACGGTTCTGCTCCGGTCAGAGTCCGTTCACAAAACACCATTTCTATCCTTCACTGAGCTTGAAAAGGTGATGCATCCTTTTATCCAATCTCTGTGATTCTCTCTTCTCAAGTTCAAAGCCAGAATTCCCTTTCCCCTTCTACTGCAAAACGCAGCAACCAGGCTTAGTTTGAACCAAATCTAAGGGACGAGATCCTAGCACCATTAACATTAGCCTCACTGCATTCGTTCAGAATTCATTAAAGATTGTATTGATCATCTTCACGGCTAATGTGTGGTTATTCCTGATCCCTGATCTTTTAATCCCCTATGAGACTGAGAGCCTCTGCTGCCGATAGCAAATACTTATTTAAATATTTCACACCAGAAAGACACATTTCTTGAATTTTATAAACACAAGAAATATATTATTGAACAATTAATTCAACAGAAAATATCCCAAGAAATTTAAATCGGAAATGAATGCTAAATGAAAGTGCATGGAGCCCTCTGCTATCAACTAACACTTTCCATGAGCCCTGCCCATAATGTCCTTTCAAATGGATGACACTGACGGGCCAAGGATGACAAATGGAGCCCCGACTCCTAGGTTTGTGTGGGTGTGCACGCGCGCGATGCATCATCGTCTTTAGAACGTTTGGGTTCTCAACATTCCAATCAAGTTCAAGTTTGTTTATTATTTGTCATAATAAAATACAGAATACTTTATGATGAAATGCTTGTTTCTGTATGAGCCCCTGAGAGAGTGCTACATACAGTAAAAAAAGTAAGTATTAAAAAAAATAAAAAAAAAATTAACTCATTCAACGCCAGTCACGAGTATAGTCGGGTTAACTCGCCAAACGTTCAGCACCAATCATGAGTATAGTCGTGTTTTAATTGTTATTTCTTTTATTAGCAATATCCATTAATTTTCATCCATCCAGCCTGATGTTATCATTGGGAATGGGTCTGAGCTCGCAAAAGGGCAAATGCCACCGCCTACGCCTTCCAGCTGGTATTGCACTCCATTAGAAATGGTGTAGTTTCTTTTCTGGGACGATCCGAACCGTGCAGGCGGGGTTAAAATACTCAGACGAGGCAGGCCATTAGAACGATGGGATGGAACAGTAACCCCGTCCGCCCGTTCATGTGTAACGCTCTGTAATGTGGGACGGACCTCCACGAGCAGTATTTGGAATGGCGATCAGATAATTGGATTATTTCTTTTGCATTACATCAGATCCCAGGTAAGGACTCTATATATAAAATCTTGCGTTGATCTGATATTTCTTTCTACCCCGATCGAAGCTGTGTGTTTGGACTCTGTGTATGCCGTTTACTGTTAGTGGCGGGGCGGGGGCGCGCCGCGGTCGAAGCAACATTCCATATATACACGAGACATAATACCAATAATCTAGCATTGATTTCAGGAATATTCGATAATCAGGCAAAAAATGACAACGTGTTTAGTGTATTCCACTAAAGGGCTATTATCACGTCTTTTCCTGGAATTACTCAGAAGCACCCAAACTATATTCATAGTCAAAACGGAAATGTACGGATGAAAAAACTATCCGTTTTGTACATGTTGACTGGAAGCAACTCACTGACAATCGACGGGTGTACCCATAGCTAAGATATATTTTAAGCACTCGCAAATCTCGCAGTCCCCCCATTGATTAAAGCGATGGCGTAATAGCGCCCTCTGGCGCATTAAGCGATGGTGCAGAATGAGTTAAGAAGTGAGTAAAAAGTAAGTAAAGGAATGTTCAGTCAATATACATAATACAATACAGCGTAAATCACACGCTCCTCCGTCCTCACCGCTGAGCAGAGGCCGGTTGAGGCTGAAGTTCTCCGGCAGGTCCTCGATCTCGGTGATCCTCTGGTACATGGCCCGGGAGAGGTGGTCGGCGTGGTAGAGGCTGCCCAGTATGATGCTGGCGTAGTAGATGGGCTCCGTGAAGTAGCTCATCAGAGAACCCTGGATCCCCACCACGTTCCACCTGGGGGTCGGAGAAGGGCGCGTCACCATCACACACTCGGAAAGGTCTTCATTGCCAAGTAGGTTTTTGCACATACAAGGGTTTTTGTTTTGGTCGTTTGGTGCAACATTTAGGTAGAATGATGGTAGAATATTTAATATTTATATATTAAATATATAAACTAAATAAAAATAGAATAGAATATAGGGTTGAAGGGGACAGCAGCATGAATTGATGTAGATGGAAACATAGCAATACTTATAAGTATATATAACACATATAACAATAGTTAAGGACCGATACCTCATTTCATTGAGATGTAATCAACACAACACAAGGATTCAATGTAATAGATCCTAATATGAGAAATTACGTGATTTAATGTTCCATGTATTTTTTTATTTAATGTTCCATGCTTATTTTATGCCTAATGTTATGTCTGCACTTTATGCCCATGTGTTTATCACTGCTGTGGAGCACTTTGGGCTGCAATTCTTTTATGAAAGGTGCCATACTAACAGGGGAGGAAATTAGGCCACTTTACTGGCCAAATGCTAGTATTTTTTACGTTTGGCTGGTAAAAAAAATCAGATACCCGTCAGTTGGCTGGTAAGCCAAAAAGTTAGTTTCCTCCCCTGCTGGCGAGTATACAAAAAAATAAAACATTCTGCAATCACTGCACTGGCAAACGGTGCGCGTCTTCTGAGTGTTCGCTTTAGTTGACAGTGCCACGAGAGCACTGCACAAGACCACCCGCGGACATATAATGTTTAATAAACGTTTGCGCAGTACTGGCCAACCCGCGGACATATAATAATAAAAGTCACGCGGTACTAGGCTAGCCATCAGGAGCACTTGCAAACAGATAACGTTAAACACAGCAGAAGATGGAAAACAGACAGACTGACCAACGGGGAACTGCATCCAACCCTAGTACAACCCTCGAGTATAAGTTACTAAGGACACATTTAAATCACAGAGGTGTAATGTTAGTCTACTGGAACTGTATACAGTGGTTAGCTTCTAGTTAGCGTTTTAGCTATAGCTGCTTGCTAGCTAACGTTAGCTAGGTGTATCTGTTATGACTATAATGTTTCCAAAAAAGCACCGGACTACGACGTAAGGTTAGACAATTTATTTCATGCTCAAAAGCCCCTGGCTTGCACATCGCAGTCACGAAAGGGGCTAGCTCAACCAGTGCACTGTGCACAACAGCACACCAACCACAACACTTGACGGTACTTCACAGCACTGTCGTAAGACCACCGTGCTGTCTTAAAGGCACAGTGTGCCTACCCAGATGCATACACAACATTGACGTGGCTTGACATACAAAGAAGTAATTATCACAATTAGCGATTTTTTTTGTCTGGTAAAAAATCTGTTTGGCTGGTAAAAAAAATCAGATACTCGCCAGTTGGCTGGTAAGCCAAAAAGTTAGTTTCCTCCCCTGCATACTAATACAGTTCACGTATGTGCTCAAATGAAACAGCAGGGTGAAGTGGCCCGTTGGTGCCAGAGGGTCCCTGCAGTTATTCTGGTAACATGGTGTTTGAAAGAAACACCTGGCAGAGGCCTTGGTTGACTCCCATCATGGACACAAAACAGTTTAAATCAGTCACAGGCAGTGGGGAATCTGCTTTCACAAACAGTATACATTTTTTTAAATCAACGTCATTGTTCTGGAGAATTTCTATGATAATGCGATTCTGGCCAGGGGGGATGGGGGGCATATCTGTGTCACGGGCTCCCTGCCGATTAATCAAAAGACCCAATCAACCCCCCCCCCCCCCCCATGCCCCTGATGACACCTGGAGCACGGCTGCTGTGACAGAGAGAAACGAGTGATTGCAGCGTGACAAGTGACACAATTTAGCCTCTTTACAACACATAATCAGAATAATTGCCATTCCAATCCGACTAAGTGGGAAAACGCTTTTCCCCCCTCCGCACTTACTGTAAAATCGGACGTGCGATGAACAAAAGTTAAAGCACTCCTGCCATCTCACGTCCTGCTCTGAAAGGTGAGCCCTGGGCTAAGTTCAGAGTTCTGCTGATGTCATCGTGTACAATTTAAATGGTTCATATTAGGGATGGAACAGTTAGTAGTAAAAATAAATCATAAATGTTCAATATAGGTTTCTTCTCTCTTTCTCACAGAGCAAACATAATAACAATATATTGTTTTTATATGTGTAATATGGACCTCGAGTCTGGGAGAAAGTCTTCATCATCAAACAAACCTGCCTACAATATTTAACGAATGCAGACACCATCTATTACCATTCATTATAATTACACTCGCACAACATACAGAGATCATCCACGGTCTGTGTGAAATTAAGAAAAAGCCCAACTGTGTCAAGTCACTAGCCTACCAAGTTCAAGTTCTTTAATAGTTGTCATACAGAAGTACAGAATACTTTCATACAAAATGCTTCTTACTGTTACGCTCCAGAGACTGTGCTAGACAAGATAGTATCAAATAACATAATAACATAATATAGCATGAATTTAGAAGAAGAAAATGAGGTCACAGTGTTCGGTATAGACATATGTACAATGTTCTGAGTTACCATATAATATACAATACACAATACTATGCAGTGTACTAATGTACAGTACTATCTAGTGCAAAGCAGAAATGGGATGAGGTACAATTTTAGGTACAATTTACAGTAAGGTGTACGAGTTGTAGTGCAATCCTTCATCCATAAATATAAAGTGTGGGGAGTGGGTGCTACAGTGTGTTTGTTTAAAGTGGGTGTGTGCTATAAAGTGTGTGGAGTGGGTGCTACAGTGTGTTTGTTTAAAGTGAGTGTGTGCGTGTGGATGTGTGTGCTATGTGCGTTTGGTGGTTGTTGTTGTGTAGTGTTCATTCATTGTTCGTTTAGCAGCCTGATGGCCTGGGGATAGAAGCTACTTCTGAGTCTTTCTGTGCTCGCCTTGAGACTCCGGTATCGCTTGCCTGACCGCAGCAGTTCAAAGAGGCAGTTGTTCGGGTGACTGGAGTCTTTAATGATTCTCTTAGCCTTGCCCTTGCAACGCTTGTAGTAAATGTTCTGGAGGGTGGGGAGCCCCCCTCCAATTGTGCGTTCGGCTGAACGTGTCACTCTTTGTAGTCTGCTTCGGTCTTGTGCAGTGCTATTCCCAAACCAGGAGGTGATGTTGCCGGTCAAGATGCTCTCTATTGTACATGAGTAGAAGTTCTTAAGGATCTTCTGGCTGACTTGGAACTTCCTTAGGCGCCTGAGGAAGTAGAGGCGTTGTCGTGCCTTCTTCACCACACTGTTAATGTGTGTGGTCCATGTCAAGTCCTCGGATATGTAGGCTCCGAGGTACTTGAAGCTGTTGACTCTCTCAACCGGTGCCCCGTCGATGCTGAGGGGGCTGTAGTCCTTGACCCCCGACCTCCTGAAGTCCACAATCATCTCCTTTGTTTTGCTGACGTTCAGGGAGAGGCTGTTTTCCTGGCACCATCCCGCCAGGACCTTGACCTCTTCCAGGTAGGCCCTCTCGTCGTTGGCAGAGATCAGGCCCACCACCACTGTGTCGTCAGCAAATTTGACGATTGTATTGCTACTCCGCTGAGCCACACAGTCGTGTGTGTACAGGGAGTAGAGGAGGGGACTCAGAACACAGCCCTGGGGGGCCCCTATGTTGAGGGTGATGGATGAGGAGGTGCAGTTGCCTGCTCTCACCACCTGGGGTCTGCCAGTCAGGAAGTCCAAGACCCACTGGCAGAGGTCATAGCCCAAGCCCAGGTCCCTGAGCTTGGCTATGAGTATGGAGGGGACTATGGTATTGAATGCCGAGCTGTAGTCGATGAATAGCATTCTCACATAGTTCCCCTGCCTCTTGTCCAGGTGTGATGCTGCTGTGTGCAGCACATGGGATATGGCGTCCTCCGTGGACCTGTTGGGGCGGTATGCAAATTGCAGGGGGTCCATGTTGATGGGGAGGGAGGAGCAGTAGCCCTTTACTAGCTTCTCAAAGTACTTCATGGCTATGGAGGTGAGAGCTACAGGGCGGTAGTCGTTGAGGCAAGCAGGCTTGGATTTTTTGGGTACAGGGATAATAGTGGACTTCTTCAGGCAGGTGGGGATGACAGCCTGTTCTAAGGACAGGTTAAATATGTCAGTGAATACTGGGGCCAGTTGGTCGGCACAGACTTTTAGGACGCGGCCGGGGATGCCGTCCGGACCTGCTGCCTTCCTGATATTCACTTTTTTAAAGGTCCGCCTCACCTCATGCTCTGTTACCCTGAACACTGCGCCTCCATCAGCAGCCGACCCCCCCCCCCCCATTGCCGAGGCTTGTGAGCTGGTGTTGTTATTACCAGCATCAAACCTCGCATAGAAGGTATTGAGGTCGTTTGCTAAGGAGATGTCACTGTTCAGTTTGAGGGAGGCGCCTTTGTAGTCTGTCATCGTTTTGAGCCCCTGCCACATAGCTCTAGAGTCAGCTTGTTCAAACTGGAGTTCAATTTTATCCCTGTAGCGCCGTTTGGCCTCTGACACTGTCCTCCTTACGTTGTGTCGCGCCACCTTGTGGTCATTCATGTTGCCTGCCACTAGGCCGTCATTGTATGCTTTGGTGCGCTCTCTCAGAGCTTCACGGACGGATTTGTCTACCCAGGGTTTTTGATTTGGGTAAACTTTCATTTTGGTAGTGGGGATTGTTTCTTTCACCCTAGTACAAACATAGTCCAGCACTGTCTCCGTGTAGACATTAATGTTATCTGTGTCGCGGAACACATTCCAGTCTGTGTAGTGAAACACTGACCGGATCGTCTCTTCTGACGTCAGATCCCATTTCTGCACCTCTCGCGAGACTACGGGAGTACTTTTAATTCTCTGTTTGTACTTTGGTGAAAGAAAAATTGACGCGTGATCTGATTTACCAAAGCCACTATCAGAATGAGCCTTGTAGCCACCTTTAAATTGCGTGTAACAGTGATCTAGGATGTTACCGCCTCTGGTGTTGCAAGTCACATGCTGATAGAAGTCAGGCAATACCTTTCTCAGATTGGCGCTATTGAAATCTCCCAGTACTAAAATGGCGGCGTTAACGTTAGCCACTTGTATTCTATTTACCTCGTCGTGTAGTCTGGAGAGCGCAACCTTGTTGCTGGCTTGCGGTGGAATATACACTCCGATCAGGACGATCGCCGTTAACTCCCTCGGGAGGAAGAAAGGACGACACTTGATGGTTATATATTCCAGTTCTGGGGAGCAGTGGTTGGATAATTCCTTCACGTTCGTTGGATCGCTCCAATTTTTGTTAAACATGAAGGCAATACCTCCTCCACGTTGTTTACCGGACTCTGATGACCGATCCTTGCGATGGATAAAGAAGTGATCCGCTGGTTGAATTGCGTGATCTGGAACCTCCGGTGTGAGCCATGTTTCGGTGAAGCAGAGGACATTGCAGTCCCTAACGTCTCTTTGATATTGAATCCTTGCTCGGATGTCATCCAGTTTATTGTCAATTGACTGTACATTGGCTAGCAATATACTGGGCAGTGGTGTACGGTGGCGTCTGGATCTCAGCCTGTTACGGATCCCAGCCCTCTTTCCTCGTCGTCTTTTCCTGGGCTCTGGGAACAAAGGATCTGGTCCTAATCTCCGGAGAATTTCTTCAGGCCATTGATGCGGTTCGGAAAGCTGATCCAGCGAGTAATCCAGTTGGTAAGTTTCCCGTAATCCAATGTCTATGAGTGACTGACGGTCATATACATTAAATGCACCAACAGTTGGTACGCACAAAACTCTAAAAACTATAAATATTAACAAAAGTAAACACAGTCTCGACGGAGCGAACAGAGAGGCAGCCGGTCGGAGCGGCGCCATCATGTAAAGCTGGACAGCTGACAAGACAGTAGCCTAAGCAGGACTGAAGTGTATTGAAAGCAGATCTCCCTGCACTATTCCTATTACACTAGCACACTATTACACAAGCATTCATTAAAATAGAATATTTGTTGTTGATCGATTAGAACATTTTTGGAGAATGAGGGTCCTTGGCCTGCTATAGTTTCATCCAAATTGACCCTGTAGTTTGCGAGACTAGCTGCGGACAGAGGAATACACAAACATATACGACCAAAAGCATAACCCCCCCCCCCCCCCAAGGCTACCACCTGATGGAGGTAAATATTAAATTTTTTAACCTTTTAACCTTTTAATTATCCAGGCAAGCAATTAAGAACAAATTCTTATATACAAAGGCAGCCTGTCCAAAAAACAAAGGCCTTTTGTGGGAAGGGGGGGGGGGGGGAGGCTGCAACAAAAACAAGGTTATGTACAAGCATACAAGTTAGGGATGCTCGATATTGGCTTTTTTACCGATACCGATATTGTCCAACTCATAATTTCCGATACCGATATCAACCGATACAGATATATGCAGGGTTTCCCCCCCCCCCAAAAAACAGAATAATTTCAGGTAATTAACATTACATATCTCTTGTCGTGTAATTAACACAACATTATGCATACTTTGACAATAAATAAAATAATAATTTGTTCTTACTTGCTTGCCTGGGTAAATAAAGGTTAAATAAATGTAAAAAAAGAAAAGAAAATATATATATATATTTTTTTTTAAAAAGCGATACCGATATTTTCCGATATCACATTTTTATGCCAATATCGGACATCCCTAATACAAGTAAATAAAATACTAAATGACAGTAGCAATAGTATACAAGGACAACAATAAATAAGGGAGAGAGGGAAAAAGAGAAAGGAAGAGTGAGAACCAGAGGGAGAGTGAGAACCAGAGGGAGAGAGAGAAGAAATGGGGAGAGGTAGGTTAGGGGGCTTAGGGGGAGGAGAGAATAGTCTGAGGGCTATGCATGAGAAATATAGTACACACACACCTGGCGATCTTGTCACTGCAGGACATGGTGAGCAGCCTCTCTCCCTGGAGCACCCCGTCCCACGTCTGGATGGTGTTGCTGGACCGCACAGGGATGGTTCCCTCCCCCGACTCTATCTTGGTGCGCAGCTGACCGCGAGCTTTCCTGTTGGGATGTCTGTCCCCCTGATCTGTGGGGTGGGAACGACATTGAGAGAAATTTCTACTGTATCTAGCCACCAGCATGGCAGTGGTGCCACAAGGGCGTCATTTTCTGTGATTATGGGCACCGTGGTGCTGTTGCTAGGGACACGGTCTGCATTTTATATTTATATTTATGTTGGAACCCCATGTTCCGGAACGCTGCCTCAGATCCACGGATAAGGTCCTCCTGGTTCCTTACAAAACTAGCCTGGTCACCCGGGGGGGCCGGGGACCCATGCTCTCGAACGCCTTGCCCTTGGATCTTAGGCTAGCAGAGTCTTAAGTCAGTTTTAAAAACACATCTGTATATTAAATGTTTTTCCTAAGGTTATGGGTTTAGGTCAGCTCTGATTGCATAAACTGTTTTACCAATCTGCCTACAAATCCTGTTTGAAAGGTTTTTTGTCTCTTTTTCTCTTGTTTTATTTTCCATAAAAATATGTTTCGCCTTTGCTGATGTTTGCTGTTTTGAACATGTCTGTAAAGCACTTTGTAACTTTGTTTGGAAAAGCGCAAAAAAAAATTATTCATATAGTGCTTTTATCTAAAGCGCTTTACAACTTGTGCCTCACATCCACACACCGACGGCGGAGGCAACGATGCAAGGTGCCGACCTGCTCATCGGGAGCAGTTAGGGGTTAAGTGTCTTGCTCAAGGAGGAGCCAGAATCGAACCCGGGAACAGTCTGATTACTAGACGAGTGCTCTCTAACTCCTGAGCCACTGTCGCCCCCCTCATAAGTACCATCAGCATGGCCAAAGTGGACCAAATGGAACACCCTCTTGCATATTGACCATATTCTTTGGAATTCAGGTTGGGCTTCCTTTCCCACACTGTTCCCATCTTAGGTGGAAAGGTGCCTCCACTTCCCAGTAAGGGTGGGGGGAAAGAATCGACACAACAATACTTTTGTGAAATTTTCCATGCTGATATTAGATCGATACATGCATCGATATTCATAAAAACAATCCTGTTTTACTGCATTAATTGTCTGAAAACATGACCTTATTAGATAAAACAGATGATGTTTATATATTTACAGTATATTGCAGATGTTAACAAACTTTTCCGTTGGGGACGTCATTTGCAGTTGTAAAAAAGGTAAATAAATGTGTAAGTGTGACATTACAACATGTTGACTCACTGGTCAACCCGCCCAGCCACTCACCCTCCACCCCGGCCTCGTGTGGGGAGAAGATGCGGGCGTCTCCGCAGGGGGAGGTGCTGATGTAGAGGTGGAACTGGACGTTCTCCTTCAGCCTGAAGCCCTGCTTGTTGTCACACCGGGTGAAGATGGACTTCTGCTGCTCCTCTTTGTTGTTGCTGTGTTCGCAGAAGACGGATGATGCAGTGAGTGTGATAAAGAGGTGGCACCCGCCCCACGGCACGCCGTTAAGGTTTTATTCTCCCGCTATATATATATATATATATTAGGGGTGTAATGGTACACAAAAACCACGGTACGGTACGTACCTCGGTTTTGAAGTCAAGGTTCGGTATGGGTTTTCGGTACAGTGGGGGGAAAGTTTGGCTTTCCATGTTCCACTCAGGGGTGATGTAGTGTGCAGTAACTAATTGTACTTGTAGGGCTGTCAACGAATATTCTATATTGAAATTAATAATCGACTTGTAATTATTATTTTTTTTATAATAATAATTATATTAGATTGTGAAAAAAACAGCCCGGTACGGATACGTGTACCTTTACACCCCTAATATATATACATGTCATTTCAAAACGCATGGTACATTTAATTGAGATTATTAATTGTATAGGCTTTTATAATCTATAGATATTTTTTTTATCTTAATTTAATATATATATATTTTTTATAAATGATACATCCACAGAGCTTTTAGAAAGGTGTGGAATAAAAAGTTTTACTCCCCACCCCCGATTTTTTTTATTAACTCATTGGACGCCAGACCCGATGATAGTCGGGTTAACTCGCCATCGCTTGAGCGCCAATCACGAGTATAGTCGGGTTTTAATCGTTATTTCTTTTATTAGCGATATCCATTCATTTTCATCCATCCAGCCTGATGTTATCGTTGGGAATGGGTCTGAGCTCGCAAAAGGGCAAATACCGCTCCCTACGCCTTCCGGCTGGTATTGCACTCCACTGGGAATGGTATATATTTTTTTCTGGGACGATCCAAGCCGTGCAGGCGTGGTTTAAATAATCAGGCGAGGTAACCTGATTTCAACGATAGATCTGCGAGGCTGCCCCCCCCCCCCCCTCATATGCAATGCTGTTGAACGTGGCACGGACCTCCGCGCCCAGTACTTCAAATGGCGATCAGATAATTGGATTATTTCTTTTGCATTACATCAGATACAAGGTAAGAACATTATATATAAATTTGATCGTTGATCTGATATGTATTTCTACCCGATCGACGCTGTATCTGTCTAAACAACATTGCATGCGTGCACGAGGAAGGATAATAATTATGATCTAGCGTTTGATTTCAGGAAGATTCGATAATCAGCCGAACGTGTTTTGTGTATTCCACTAAAGGGCTATTATCGCGGCTTTCTCTGGAATTACTAGAAATCACCAAAACTATATTCATATTCAAAACGGAAATGTACAGATGAAAAAACAATCCGTTTTGTACATGTTGACTGCAAGCAACTCACTGATAATCGAAGAGTGTATTAGACCCATAGCCATAATTTAAGATATATTTTAAGCACTCTTGATTAAAGCGGTGGCCATCTAGACCTATATCGGGCATATAGCTCCGGCGCTGAATGAGTTAATGAATTTATCATTCAAAATGTTTTGGCGGGTCCTAAATTAATGTTGTTGTTTACATGTTGCAGGCATGTATCCCTTCCCTACTTCCCATTTCCTCACGTGGAACACACCCGATTGGATAAATGATGCTGGTGCTCTAGTGTGACATCTAATGGTTGAATGTTATCTATATATTCTAGCATATTTAATAAACTTGTTCTACAGTATATCTACACTGTTTACATTTTGTTATTATTTTTGATATGAGAACTTTTATCAGTTGTGTCTTGTAATGCCTGTGTGGGCTGGTGACCAAAAGAGGCATATGACACTATCAATCAATCAATCAATCAATCAACCAATCAATCAACCAACCAATACATTTACCAATCAACCAACCAATCCATTTACCAATCAATCAACCAATACATTTACCAATCAATCAATCAATCCATTTACCAATCAATCAATCAATCAATCCATTTACCAATCAATCAATCAATCCATTTACCAATCAATCAATCCATTTACCAATCAATCAATCAATCAATCAATCCATTTACCAATCAATCAATCCATTTACCAATCAATCAATCCATTTACCAATCAATCAATCCATTTACCAATCAATCAACCCATTTACCAACCAACCCATTTACCAACCAACCAACCAACCCATTTACCAACCAACCCATTTACCAACCAACCAACCAACCCATTTACCAACCAACCCGTTTACCAACCAACCAACCAACCCATTTACCAACCAACCCATTTACCAACCAACCAACCAACCCATTTACCAACCAACCCATTTACCAACCAACCAACCAACCCATTTACCAACCAACCAACCAACCCATTTACCAACCAACCAACCAACCAACCAACCAACCAACCAACCAACCAACCAACCAACCAACCAACCTACCTACCTATCTACCTATCTAACCAGTGCGACTCACTTGAGGAAATGATCCAGCTGGCAGTACAGGTATCTGACGAGGGAGCGTCGAGCTATGATCTCGGCATGGCAGTCATTCAGCGCCAGGCCGCGGTCGCTCATGTACTCCCCGTTTATACACTTTGTTCCCGTGGAGACGCAGATGACCTGGGCCTCCTTCACGTCTGAGCCTGAAACACGGGAGTTTGAATCAACAGAGAGGTGTCAAGAGTCCGGTAGTTCATAATCTTACACTACCCAAGTGTTGGGAATGTCACTCAAAATAATAGTAACACTTTTTCACACGTTGAAAGAAAGCCGAACATGGCACCAAGGCACCGCTGGTTTAATACTGTAAAACGTCCTGTGAATGTTGACTGCAAACAAGTCATTGATAAGCGACGGGCAGATTAGACACATAGCCATAATTTAAAACATAGATTAGGCGTTTTTAACGCCAACATTGAAGTGGATGATGGCATTCAACAGGGTAAAATGTAAACAAGGTCGGCACTGAAACTGTTAATGATGTCCTGACTTCTAATGCAACGCGAGGCCACTTGCAGACCAAGGCGGTGAACGCTGCCACAGCTCAAATGAAGTGTAAGAACCACCAGATAAAAAGTGCATGGTGGCGTCTAGGATACAGGGAAGAACAAAGCTTCTTCTCCTCAATCTACTTAAGTGGGATTTTAAAGATATTTTGAAGATATTACATACAAATGTAATATGTTCCACAATCTTCACTGTTGATCGGTTAAGAGTAAAAATCAAGCCCATGGACCCGTCCGTACCTGTTGTCATGACAACACCTGCCAGGACTTTCCGTCGCGCGTGCGGAGACGTGAAGTTGTCCGTCAGCTCGCTGAACTTGTCCACGACCAGACGGGAGACAGCATCTGCCAGGACCTGAGACAGCAGACCAGACACACGTTACACAACAAGAGGGACAGACAGAAGAACAGAACCTTCTAGAGGTGAACAAATATAGAGATAGAATATAGAGGTGAAAGAATATAGATAGAATATAGAGATGGAATAGATAGAATATAGAGGTGAAAGAATATAGAGGTGAAAGAATAGAGATAGAATAGGGGTGAAAGAATAGATAGAATATATAGGTGAAAGGATAGAATAGAGGTGAAAGAAGAGATATAATATAGAGGTAAACAAATATAGATAGAATATAGAGGTGAAAGAATATAGATAGAATAATAATATAGAGGTGAAAGAATATAGAGGTGAAGGAATATATAGAATATAGAGGTGAAAAGGGGCGGCTAGGTGGTGTAGTGGGCAAGGCACTCGCCACCAGTGTGGAGACGCTAGGATTCGCGTGTTCGAATCCAGCTCTCCACATTGTTTTTCAGTTTGGCTGGTCGTCCGCAGTAATACACATTGGCCGTATTACGGGGAGGGAAAACTGAAGGGTGGGGATCGAACGTTGTGAACAAGCGACTCCTACAAGTCGGTTGGTGCGCCTGCGCAGTAGAATCAGGAAGTGTCGGGGGCAGCGTGAGCCTCCCACGCGTTACTCCTCGACACTGAGAGATCGAGCTGCGCAGGTGAAAAGATGCGACAGGCTGCCTCCTCGTGTACCGGAGGGGAAGCGTGTATATTTTCCCTAACGGAGTTGCACTTCCGCAACCAACTAACCATAACCCTAAACGTAACCAACTTCGAAAGAGTCGCCAAGCTTAACCAGTTTGTTAGGAGTAACGCAATTGGCGCTGAAAAAAACGTCAGTGGCCACTCAGATCGCGCAAACCGAACACGGTAGTAAAACTCTGTTAGGGAAAATATACATGCGGAGGGGACACGTGATGCAAGGCTTCTATCCTCACTACAGCCGACCAGTGGGAGGCATAGTCTAGTAACGTTCAAGACAGGGGAGGGAAGAATTGGAAATACGAAATTGGGATGGGAGAAAAATTGAAAATGGGGAGAAAAAGTGGATAAAAAAGAAGAAGCAGAACGCCTTAGAAGCAGAACGCCTTAGAAGAAGAATGCCTTAGAAGCAGAAAGCCTTAGAAGCAGAATGCCTTAGAAGCAGAACGCCTTAGAAGCAGAACGCCTTAGAAGCAGAACGCCTTAGAAGAAGAATGCCTTAGAAGAAGAACGCCTTAGAAGCAGAACGCCTTAGAAGCAGAATGCCTTAGAAGCAGAACGCCTTAGAAGCAGAACGCCGTTAGAAGAACACTGTAGAAGAACACCGTAGAAGCAGAACACCGTAGAAGCAGAACACCTTCATCAGACTGAATCCCAACCTGAGCATGACATTAGAGCAAAATGGCCGGCGTGTGAATATGGACAATGTTATGGCAAGAGGCCTTCTTATCAACGCCGACAGTATTACGGACTATTTCAATTAAGCCCGGCTTTGCGTTCGGCGTGAATGACAACCAGACATTGGAGGGGCTTATAGGAGTCAAATCCCCCGCTCCACTGACTGATCTGTAACTAAAACAGACCAACAGGGGGGGGGGGGGGGGGGGGGCAGGTGGACGATGACACACGCTTGTATAATCAATAGCTGTGTTTGAATAGCGTTCAGGAGTTGATGTTAATTAAGATAACTGCGTACCCCCCTCCCCTATTGTTATCTGCGGGAAGGGAATACAGGCAGGGATTAAGTGACGTGTAAATGGTTTCCCAGTACACAAAGCATTGAACTTCTACAATAGAACGCTGTCACCCCTCCCCCAGCCCTTCTCCATTCTCAATCAGCCATTGTCAGTTTTTTTCCCATCTCTGATGAGCGGCGACCGTGGTCCGTATGCTCGTTAAAAACAGAGAGATTTGATGAGGCGTTGGCCGTGTCACGGTTAAACAAACATCTCACCGTCGAACCAAATCGCAAAAACCAAACCCCTTCCAGCGGCATTCATCCCTTCCGCATGTGATCATAACTCTCAGCGAGCCGTTAGGGTTGGTCGTGTAAATTAGCCGTCGTTGGGAGTCGTGAAGACTCTGGTCGGGTCGTTCCAAAACAAACAAACAAACAAACTTGAAGCTAAAACACCCATTTCTGAGTTGATTGTGTGAGGGAAATGTTATCTATGTCCATCCGTATTTAAATCTCTGTACAGCTCGACTAGTTAACACTGTGAGTGCCAACGACGAGAATTCTCGTTATTTCATGTCAGTGCCAATGATGAGAAATCTTGTTATTTATTAATCGTTATTTTTTTTATTAGCGATTTCCATTCATTTTTCATCAATCTAGCCTCACGTTACCACTGGGACTCTCTCTGAGCTCGAACAGGGGAAATACCGCCCCCTATCGTCTCCCGGATGGTAATGCACCCTTTGGAATGGACTGAATGAAAACGCATGGGGGAAAGAAAATCCGGAATCCACATTTTACTTGTCAGGCATGTAATCCGAGCCGATTGCAGTCTTTGTGGTCCCTCAGAACTAGGGCTGACCTTCGAATTTTTTTTTGGCAATCGAAGCTTCGGGGGCGAGCTTCGATTTTAATTCGAAGCTTCGAATTAAAAAAATATATTAATAATTTTTTTTTTTTTTATATCATTTTTTTTTTTTATCTATATGTTGTGGGACTTGTACAGCACTTTGGTAAACTTTGTTGTTTTTAAATGTGCTCTATAAATAAAGTGGATTGGATTAATGAATTAAGTAGCCCCTTTCGTGACTGTGACGCAGCCAACACAGTGTGATTTAATTCAAGGTGGATCGCTGTTGTCGTTTGAACAACTTCAGATTTCATGGGAACTACCAATACCCCAAATCAAGAATGTTTAAGATGAATGAAGTAAGATTTTGATTATTTGAAATATGGCCTGTGTAGAGTAGACTAAACTATGCACAGAATTATGTCAGTCTACAAGGTCCGGATTCTACATGGTCCGGCAATGTAGACTCCACTACAGACCAATTATCAGTGAATGTTCATGCATTTTTAAGAAGGGCTACTTCCACAAAAAAACAAAGAACTCACCAAAACATCTCGGTAGCACCTTATCTAAATGTTCTATTTCATATATGGAGATTCATATTTATTTATGTATTGCATGCATTTCTACATTTTATTTCCTATTTTGTTTATTCATCCCAGTATCTTTCTTTCTTATGTGTGGAATTCTACAAGGCATTTACATTAACATTTACATTTAGTCATTTAGCTGACGCTTTTATCCAAAGCGACTTACAAGTTCTGTACGACAGGTCATCAGGAAGGATACAACTCTATCAGCTGAGTAACAATATTCATCAAAGTGTTGCGTGTTACAGTGTAGGTTAGTTTATTAGGACAAGTGCATGACAGTAAGGTTAGTTAGGGTTAGATTTATTTTATTTTATTTTTTAAATTTTATTTCAGATAATGGTTGAAGAAGTGCGTCTTTAGTCGACGGCGAAAGATTGGATGGGATTCGGCTGTCCTAACTGGGGTGGGTAGTTCATTCCACCATTGTGGGGCAAGGACTGACAATATAGGCGTGTAGGTGGTGTATATGTGTTTGAGGATGATATCCTTCAAACAGGCAATAGTGATGATATAATTTGGGCAGTGCTGAGCTGGGTTACTTTCCTCCAGTGTATTTGTCCCCCGGCCCCACCCAATGGCCCCATGCACACACACACACACTGAAGTAAAAATAAAAAATAAATTTGAAAAAAAAAATGATTTTATATATATATATATATATATATTTTTTTTTTTAACTTCGAAGCTTGTGCCATCGAACAAAGCTTCGAAGTATTTAAGACAGCCCTACTCAGAACAGCGTGGAATATGTGTTTCGAGCACCCAGCGTTGGATCAATAAACGCGATCGATATTTGGAATAGCAATCAGGAATTGGAATAATCTTTTTGGAGAACATCTGATCTGAGGTAAGGAATCTATTTTACCAGTCTTGGGGTAATCAGAACTTTTTTCACAGATATATCAACGTGTCCCCTATGTGTGTATGTGTGTGTGAGTGCTGATCAGGAAATAAGATAAACGATTTTTCAGCCCGCTTCTCTAGCGTGCATAAGTACACATATACTATCGATAATGTAGCGTTTATTTTAAAACGATTAATAAATAGGCCTAAAAATTACAACGTTTTTTGTGTATTCCAGTAAAGGGTGATTCCTGCAGAATAACTTTTTTTCCCTGTAAATCTCCAAAAACGAGTTTTTCAAAATGGTATAAAATGGAAATGTACCGATGAAAAAACAATCCGTTTCGACAATGTTGACTGGAAGCAAGTCATTGATAAGCGACTGGCGTATTAGACACATAGCCATAATTTAAGATATAGTTTATGCGTTCGCAAATGTGCTCGCCCTCTCATTGAATAGAGCGTTGGCTCAAGCGCTAAATCGTGCGCCCCCTGCTGGCACTCAAAGTGTTAATATGATCAACTAGTATACAGCTTTAAGACACTAGGCTACAGTCTTAACACAGTGTCTCTTTAACCCTTTGGGTGCCGTTAACATAGAACTACGTTTCTGTCGCCCGACGGTTGAGTGCCGGAAACGTAAAACTACGTTTTTCTCACACAGTGTTTCCCACAGGATTTTCAGAGACTATGGGGGGTGAACCTCCGACCCCCCGGTACTTATAATATATATATATATTTTTACATTTTAAAGTTAAATGCATCAATCTAGTCCACTTTGAGAGCAAAATAAAGAGGCTAGATCTATGATGAACTTTGTGCTCAAAACACAAAATCGACTAGAGCAGTGCTTCCCAATCCTCTCCTCGAAGCACCCCAGCCGTTCAATGTATTTGTTAAATTCCACCACCAGCACACCTGATTCAACTTAACTAGCCCTTTATTAGTTGAATCAGGTGTGCTGGTGGTGGAATTGAACAAATACATGGAATGGCTGGGGTGTCTCGAGGAGAGGTTTGGGAACCACTGGACTAGAGCATACATTTGAGCCATCAAAGAAATTAAGCAAAAGTGGTTACCTGTGTTGAACTGGTTTATTTGTTTGAAAATAAAAAAATATAGTGGATTACTATTACGACTACTACCACTGCCAATACTACTGATACATCCATATTGGCAAACTTTATATTTAAAAAAAATAGTAAAAAAAATAAAAAGAATTAAATGTATTACATTTTTTTTAATTACAGTCTAGGTAATTAATGGGAAACCCTGTCACGGTATTTCTTTTATTCGCTATTGCCATTCATAATTCAGCGGGGCACCTTGTGCATGCTGTTCTGAGTATCCGCGCTCCAGGGCCCATTTCATGTATGCACGAGGAGACATAATAATGATAATCTAAGATTCGATAATCTGGCGAAAAATTACAACGTTATAAGTAGGGATTTCCCGATCCGATCACGTGATCGGGATCGGCGTCGATCACGTGCTTTTCAGAGGATCGGGGATCGGGAAAAAATAATAATAAAAATCTGCAGTCAAAAAAAGAAAAATTTTATTCAACAAACATGACCATGTCCACGTCTTAAACTCATACGGAGGCCTTAGTTTTGGTTTTAAATTACATATAATATATCATCATTAATGTATTTATTGTCACAGAGCAGAATAATTGTCCACAACAAACACATTCCCCTTTAATTTACACCGTTGCAACAAACACATTCCCTTTAATTTAGACCGGCTACACGCTACACGCTACACGCTCCACATCACAACAGTACAACACGTCGCTCCCGAAACATGGTTAATATCCACTGACTTGAGCAGCTAGACTTAATGTCAGAGGTTTGGAACTAAGCATTTTAAAATAGAAAGTCAAGCCAGTTGCAATGTTTGCAAGGAGGACAGGCTGGAGGCGAAGTTTTCAGACTAACTTTTCACCTGGAGGATAACGTGACTGAGGATTATCGTCGGCGTTTCAGACCAGAATGGACCATTACGTAAGTCGAACACTGAATGTATACTAATGTGCAAACATATATTGAAACTTTTAATATTTCTCATATGAAGCAGAAGCACATTTCTCAGGGTGAATGTAATAACAAAAGCCTCCGCGCTCGCGCCCCGGACTATAGGCAACAGATGGGCTTGTCTCGCTCTGCCAGTTTCTGACAAAAATGCGTCAAAATTGATTACTAATGTGAAAGATCGGATCGGAAACGATCGGATCGATAGATATTTAAAATCACATGATCGGGATTGGATCGGAAGCAAAAAAAGGCGATCGGGACATCCCTAGTTATAAATGAATTACACAAAAACACAATTTGTGTCTTTTTCCTGGAATTACTCAGAAGCACCCAAACTATATTCATATTCAAACCGGTATAAAACGGAAATGTACGGATGAAAAAATTCTCAGTTTTTTGCACATTGACCAGAAGCAACTCACTGACAATTGATGGCGTTATTAGACCCATAGCTATAATATAAAATATAGGTTTAGCTCTACAAACAAGGTGAGCGTTTACATGGGGTTAATGGACGGCAAGGCCAGATGCACTTCCCAGA
This sequence comes from Notolepis coatsorum, assembly GCF_963971535.1. Classification (NCBI taxonomy): domain Eukaryota; kingdom Metazoa; phylum Chordata; class Actinopteri; order Aulopiformes; family Paralepididae; genus Notolepis; species Notolepis coatsorum. The sequence continues at coordinate 54,620,216 of NC_140165.1, read as the reverse complement.
AGGGGCGTGGCACTCAATGTGTTAACAACGACCATGGTTAGGAGATGACATTTGGCCTATCTCTTCAGTTCTAGAGTGAAGACATAACATAAGCCCTAGAGCCGTCTTTGTTATTCATTCTCTCACTAGGGCATATTTTGTTTACCTTTTCTGTCATATCTGGTATCTTATGTACGTCATATCGATTATGTATTTAATGTGTGTCTGACCAAGAGCTCTTTGTCACTTTCTGGTCAGACGCTTTGTGTGTACACATGTATCTCCGATTATAAAATGATCACTTTTTCTATGGCTATGGCTGCAGAAATAAACTACGTTCTATACTTTTATATACAAATTGACTCGAATTCCTACAGCTTACCGTCATTGGCTCATTTATATACTCCACAACAATAGTTTCCAGCGGGGCTTACCTGTGGCAGGTGAAGCTGCAGTCCCTCTCTGGGTATGGGCTGTCGTGACGGCGCCTGGTCCAGCTGCATGTTAAAGAGGGCAGAGAGAGCGGCCTGGGCAGCGCGGGCCTTGGCCAGCTTCTTGTTACGTCCGGAACCCTGGAAGTTCTGGGCGTCCACCGTGACCGACATGACAAAGTTCTTGGCGTGGCTCTCGCCGCTCTCCGACACAAAGTCGTACTTGAGGCCCGGCCGCAGCTCGTTGAGGATCATGACGGGGTTCTTGCCGCTCGTCGGGGAGACGAAGGCGGCGGCGGCGGACGGCGGAGGCAGGGGCGCCTGGGCCAGGCAGTTGGGGGCGGGGGAGGCGAGCGGGTACTCGACCCCCAGGGAGCTGAAGGAGCCGTTGCCGTTGGAGGCCAGGTAAAAGGGGTCGTCCGCCGGCGCGGCGGGCGTCTCGAACCCGTTGAAGAGCATGTCCGGGAAGTCGGCCTGGTCGGAGGTGAAGTCCGTGTGGACGGTCAGCGTCCGGCCCATGGCCAGGTGGGCCTCGGAGGCGTTGGGGAACTGGACAAAGGAGCGCAGGGCCTTCTCGGCCGCGTTCAGCTTGGCCTTCTTCTTGGTGGGGCCCGAGCCCTCGAACAGCTGCCCATTGACCTCCACTGTCATCAGGAAGACGGGCGCGTGGACCGGCCCGGTCTGAGAGAGCAGCTGGTACTGCAGGCCCGGCTTGATCTCGTTGAGCTGCATGAGGGCATTCTTGGGCAAGACGGGCCCCGGCATTTTCTTACGCTTCTTGGGCCGGTACTTGGAGTGCGCGTGGCCGTTATTGCCCTCCTCGAGGGGCCGCTTCCTGCTGCCCCCCGCGCTCCCATTGGGGAGCTGAGTGGCCTCGGCCCCTGCCCCTTCTTTAGAGAAGAGGTTGTCCGAGTTGCGGTTTTCCTTAACGTCGGTGCTGCAGGAACCTGCGGTGCCCAGAAAGAGTAACTTACAACGCCTTCGTTGCAGGATCTTGTAAATGTAAAATTTAGAGATTCCTTTATCTATCTTTGTAACTGAACATGTGATGTGTGTTCCTGGGGGACACTGGCATAATCAAGTTAGACTGTGGCCATTACGGGGTAAGAAATATTTATCACATTAAAATGTTAATTAATCATATTATTATCATGTAATAAAGAAAATTATATATCGATACAATTACTGATTTAGGCTATGGAAATTGTAATTAGTAGTTCCTATACTATAAATATAACACCAAATAACAAAACAAGAGAATTAAACCAGTGTAACAAAGCAACAGTTCATCATTTAATTTGTTGTTGTTGTTGCAACAATAAGTATCCTAATGCAATTGTAGCCCAATAGCAGGACGTTTTGGAACACATATCACTAGGCCCTGTTAACAAAGCTGACAGAACTTTATGTAAATTTTCATTTATAACATCCTCCAGCAAAAGCTCGATAGGTTACTCCTTTCGGTGCTCAGGACAGAGAATAATACGCAGGTTTAGGAGGAGGAGAAAGAGGAGGAGGGGAGGGGGGTGTCTGGGAAACTGGGGAAAAAGGAAGGAGCAGGGTTAAACAAGGGTGTTATCTTTTACAACGTGCCAGAGGAAGACTGCCACGGAACATCTCAGGATACAATTGATTAGCGATATAATAGGTCACTTCATGTGGGAAAAAGAGTAGAAGACAGAGACAGGCTACAAACAAGAAGACTAGCTTATCTATATGTAAGGCGCTCGGGGATTACAAGGCTGTCACATTTTGCTTATGGCAGACAGGGAATTTAGCAGTAGTTTCATGATTGTACGAATAACTCAACAGTCACAGAAGCACAGTGGCTGCATGGAATCTGTGCACGTTGAGACGTCAACAACAAGCCTGGGGAGGAAGAGGTTAACAAGACAAACAGCAGTAATGCCCTGAGCAGAGGGAGAGAGAGGGGGAGAGGGGAGAGAAAGAGAGAGATGAGTGAGAGACTTGAGCTTGACCGTATCATTTCCCCCGACTAAATAGCTGTCTTATCGAGCCTATAGTGGCATTTTTCTCTGAATAATAATAATAATAAAAGAAAAGAAACCTCAGGCTTCAAGATGTCGTATGGTCCTTTTTTTATGTTCTTGCTCATTCTGTTGGTTTGGGCCTCCCTGCGTGTTTTAACTTAAAGAATCCTTTCCTTCACAAAACCCCATTCCTGGGCTCATGCTGGGTCAGGCGGCTGGGAAATAACGCTGAGATAAGAGTCGCCGTCTCCATTCTGAGGTGGCCCTCAGGGAGGCTTTAGGACGTTCTTTGTTGAGAGCGGGGGGGTCAGGCTTAGGACTCCCATCGTCCAAACACGAGCAGATACACCCTGACCCCCGGGATTAAGCTCCGAGAGCCTGGTTCCTGAGCCTGGACGCCACATTTTAAAGGACAACTGTCCTTTAGGAAGATGAGGGAGGAGGGACGTGTAGGCGGCATGTTCACACTTAGCATGAACATCCGTTACATAACCTAGAACTGAGGGCGTGTAAAAGGTATACAATGTCACCGGAATGTGACGACACTGCTCGTAACAAAACAGGCACTAGGGATGGGCAGCAATTTTCGAATATTCGATTGGTCGCTAAATTATATATATACATTTGTTTTTTTTATAGTTTATACGAATATTTCCCTTGTTTTTTACCGGAAATTGAGAGGGGACCCTATTAACTGTTACACTGCTGAACGGCATGCTGGGTACAGCTGGGAGAACAGACAAGAAAAGATATTTTGTAGACATTATTTAGGGATTTATCATTGGGAAAATGGAATATCGGCTATTGTAACAATTCTGCCGCATGGAAATTGAAAAGCGTTCCATTTTTGGTTGAAATAAAATTAGGCGATTTCTTTTTATGATTAATTGGGAATATTTTCATGTTGAGCTATAGATTGTGGATGAATAAGCACAGAAAGGTACACCATGCAAATGTTAATGCTTTATTTGTTTTAAACTAGACGATTTAGAAATGGGCAAATGCATTGCGTTGGACAGAGGGTGGAACACGAAAAACGGCAAACCACTACACCTCCCTATTGAAAAGCAATTTTGTGAGTTTTGCCCATCCCTAATAGGCACCCATGTACAAGGTCACATCAAGGTCACAGCAAGGTCACACGCAGAGGGTGTTGCCGTGACGTGGACTCACTCATGTTCTCCTCCTCCTCTCCCTCCAGGGTGAGCAGCCTCTGTTGGCTTCGAGGCGGCCGCGCTCCTGTCCGACCTGCAGGGAACATACAGACAAAGCCCTCGCTGTTAGGACAATTAAACTCACCCTCAAGAGGGTGACCTCCACACTGTGAGACTTCAGTCTGGGTATTCAGGGTATGCCCCCTCCCCGACATTTTGTAATGGTGGGTGCTGAAGTCGCTGTCCACGCTTTGCACCGGCGTTCTCGCTATCCACATGGATTAGTGGGCGGCTGGGCGCCCCCTGCTGTGATGCCATAGTCGGGGAAACACTGGGATTTCTCTTCACCAAGCATTATGGAGGACTACAAAGGGTTAACCCTTTCACTAACGCACTACAAAGGGTTAACACTTTCACTACCACACTACAAAGGGTTAACGCTTTCCCTACCACACTACAAAGGGTTAACGCTTTCCCTACCAACTACAGAGGGTTAACCCTTTCACTACCGCACTACAAAGGGTTAACACTTTCACTACCACACTACAAAGGATTAACCCTTTCACTACCACACACTACAGATGGGTTAACCCTTTCACTACCACAGTACACAGTTAACCCTTTCACTACCATGCTACAAATGGTTAACCCTTTCACTACCACACTACAGAAGATTAACCTTCTGTAGTGTGGTAGTGAAAGGTTAACCTTCTGTAGTGTAAGCTACCAAGCTGGTTTAAAGTAACCATTTGTTTGAATGCCCTGCTAACAAGCCATTTATGTAGAACTGAAAATTATACATTTTAAGAATTCAAATAATGTTCTCAGGACAGTCACCGTCAGTATTTGTGAACACGCACCACTCTCTCCAAAAGCTAGAAATCAGAGAGAGAACCCTCCAATCTGTGATTGTGATGTAGATCTACATTTTACATTGAGGGTTCTCTCTGATTTCCAGGTATAGAAGACAGTGGTGCGTGTTCACAAATCCTGACTGAACTGTCCTGGGGCGCAGGAAGAACATATGGGAGTTCTTAAAATAGGTTGCATTCCACTTTAAGTGCAAAAGAAACAGACAGATATTTGGCATAGAGAAAGGCCAGACTGATACTCAAAATGCCAGAGTATCCTTTTCACTTATTAGCAAGTGGGGAACTGAGTGTCACAGAAGGGCTGAGCTAGCATAATTTTTGTGTTGCAAGCAGGGAGCGGAATTAACTTTTTGACTCACCGGCCAGTGGCGGGTAGATGGGAAGAATCTACCCGCCAAGCATATTTCTTACCCGCCAACTTTTTTTTGATACAATTTTTTTTTATTATTATTTTATATAGATTTTCTTTTAATAAAATATATATATTATATAATCATACTTGTGATTGTGTTATCTGCGAGACATCGCCACCTCGCTGTCTGCAAACAGCTCCACTGTCTGTGTGTATACTCGAGTGGCCTCCAGCTCCAGCAAGGATTCTCCGGGGGTGCAGCTGGACCCTAAACGCTACATTCAGCATGCAAAAGAATTCTCCGGCGCTGCACCTGGGCCCTAGTCAGCAGCCCTCACTCATGCGATGTAAACCAGGGACTCGAATACGCATGTTGTTGTTGTAGGACATTGATGCCAAGAGCTATCTGTAGCTACTGCTGGATGGCGTTGGGACAACGCCTCAGTGAACTATTTAGTTTACTGCGACATTTCGTAGTGACTAGTTACCTAGCCAACGGAGGTATTATGCACTGGACTATTGCTGGAGGATTTGTTGATGTCGGGAGCTATCCGTAGCTAGCCGGCTGGATAACGTTACACAATGCCTCGTGTATTAAACTAAGTGAATAGTTGACTGGGTCATTTTGTAACGGTAGCTAACGTTATCTCACGAAGGTCCCACACTGACTAGACTAACGTCACGGTGAGGCAATAGCCTCTGTTTACATGCAGGCATTAGCAGCAGCAGCAGTGCTAACTAACGTCACGGTGACTCGGAGGCAATGGCCTCTGTTTACATGCAGGCATACAGAAACAGGTGGGGAGGGGCTAGCAGCAGTGCGCGGTGCGCGCTTCATGTCGGCTGAGACAGCGAGTGAGAACTCCGCTAAAGAATTGGATCATGATTTTCGGTTTTCACATGACTATTTGATAGCCCGTCACACGGCGCTCAGACGTCTCAGTGGGAGGCGCCAAACGTAAAAACTGAGCGCAAATGGCGGGTGGCGCTCTCTAGTTTCGGTCCCTGGTTGCAAGTCATTATGAATGAAATGGTCAACATGAGGTGTGATATCTTTTTCAGTATCTAGGTGTAGGGCTGGGTATCGCAAAAACACTGCCATAATTTGGTACCCAAGTAGTTGGTGTCAGTGAGCCAATAAGCATGTTTGTTCCAAGATATAACATTTCTTCTGTTCAACCACCATCCAAAGTCATCCAAAATGTAACAAAGCCTCCGATTGGCTCACACAGTGCACATAACTCAGCAAAGTAAGGTATCGAAAAAAGTATCGGTATCAAATCCCGGGTATCAGTATTGGCACCAGTATTGAACATTTTCAAACGATATCCAACCCCATCTAGGTGGAGAGACACCTGGATGCCAGTTTGCCAGTTTTTCTACTTTTGCGATACAGACTGGCTTTCCGTGTATCCTCGAACAAAAACAAATTGAAGGGGGGAAAGAACATTTTGAGGGAGCGAAAAAAAACTTTTGACAAAATTCTAAATGACGGAAAATCGTATTCAAATTTATCAAATGGTGGTCTTCAACTTAATAAGACCCTCAGAAGGATTTGAAAACACGCCACATGCTAAAAAATGCCACATGATTCATCACCTCATGCCTTGACTACTGGAATGGAGTCCTGTCTGGTGTACCCAGCAACACCCTGGACAGGCTCCAGTATGTGCAGAACTCAGCTGCCAGGGTTTTCACCCGCACCAAGCCCTGGCAGCACATCACCTCCACCCTCATCCACCTCCACTGGCATAAGATCCTCGTCCTTACCTACAAATCCCTCCATGCCCTTGCTCCCCAATACCTATCTGACCCCTCCACCCGCTCCCGGAGGCTGCAATCCTCCGACGTGGATCTGCTCTCCATCCCCCACACCCTTCTTTCTTATGGTACCAATAGCATCAGCTCTTGGTTAGCAAACCTGCCTTTTTTGTGGTACTGAAAACTCCCAGCAATGGACCTTAAAGTTTAAGCTGAGAGTGAATTAGTCCCGGTATAAACAGGCCTAATCTTTTCCATGCTGACAAGATGAACATTATTTCCTCCCACAATACAGACACAGATACAGTTAAGTCCAATGGTTTCTTACGGTACTAACAGCATCAGCTCTTGGCCGACAAACCTGCCTTTTTCTTTGTACAGAAAAACTCCCCAACAGTGGACACGGACCTTAACTTTAAAGGTTAAGGAGGGTGTATATATTCCCAGTATAAACGTTCAGAGCGAGGCCTAATCTTCTCCGCGCTGACGAGCCAGAAGAGAGCCTGAGCCGTCTTCCAATATCCACGCCATTAGCCCTCATCTCCTCAGTGCGCTTCCAGAGGACCCTGGAGTTCATCCATTCATTCCCTTTAATGTGCAGAGCATTTGAAAATGGAAAATGACTATCTTTATGCACGTCACATTCAGTTGACCATTCTTCAAAACGCAAATACTCTCGCAGCATGTATAATTACACTCTGCAACAGAGCGTCACTGCAAAGCTGCTGGTGTATAACTCAGGTGGTGTAAATTGCCATATTTAATATAAAGTGAGCCCTAGGGTTGTTGGGTATCGTAACCAAAAATGATGCCGGTTCCTAAGCGGTGCCAAAATCCCCAAACACCAAATCACCTAACTAATGTCATCGCAATGTCCTATCGGAGCCACTGTTACATCTGTAGCCCTCGCTCTTGTCCTATCAGAGCCACTGTTACATCTGTAGCCCTCGCTCTTGTCCTATCAGAGCCACTGTTACATCTGTAGCCCTCGCTCTTGTCCTGTCAGAGCCACTGTTACATCTGTAGCCCTCGCTCTTGTCCTATCAGAGCCACTGTTACATCTGTAGCCCTCGCTCTTGTCCTATCAGAGCCACTGTTACATCTGTAGCCCTCGCTCTTGTCCTGTCAGAGCCACTGTTACATCTGTAGCCCTCGCTCTTGTCCTATCAGAGCCACTGTTACATCTGTAGCCCTCGCTCTTGTCCTGTCAGAGCCACTGTTACATCTGTAGCCCTCGCTCTTGTCCTATCAGAGCCACTGTTACATCTGTAGCCCTCGCTCTTGTCCTGTCAGAGCCACTGTTACATCTGTAGCCCTCTCTCTTGTCCTATCAGAGCCACTGTTACATCTGTACCCCTCGCTCTTGTCCTATCAGAGCCACTGTTACATCTGTAGCCCTCGCTCTTGTCCTGTCAGAGCCACTGTTACATCTGTAGCCCTTGCTCTTGTCCTGTCAGAGCCACTGTTACATCTGTAGCCCTCTCTCTTGTCCTATCAGAGCCACTGTTACATCTGTACCCCTCGCTCTTGTCCTATCAGAGCCACTGTTACATCTGTAGCCCTCGCTCTTGTCCTGTCAGAGCCACTGTTACATCTGTAGCCCTTGCTCTTGTCCTGTCAGAGCCACTGTTACATCTGTAGCCCTCTCTCTTGTCCTATCAGAGCCACTGTTACATCTGTAGCCCTCGCTCTTGTCCTGTCAGAGCCACTGTTACATCTGTAGCCCTCGCTCTTGTCCTATCAGAGCCACTGTTACATCTGTAGCCCTCGCTCTTGTCCTGTCAGAGCCACTGTTACATCTGTAGCCCTCGCTCTTGTCCTATCAGAGCCACTGTTACATCTGTACCCCTCGCTCTTGTCCTATCAGAGCCACTGTTACATCTGTAGCCCTCGCTCTTGTCCTATCAGAGCCACTGTTACATCTGTACCCCTCGCTCTTGTCCTATCAGAGCCACTGTTACATCTGTACCCCTCGCTCTTGTCCTATCAGAGCCACTGTTACATCTGTAGCCCTCGCTCTTGTCCTATCGGAGCCACTGTTACATCTGTAGCCCTTGCTCTTGTCCTGTCAGAGCCACTGTTACATCTGTAGCCCTCGCTCTTGTTCTGTCAGATTCCGTGGTGAATATTGTATAGTTTCAGAGTGAAACTGGCTAATTCCTGGAAGCTGAGTTATGGAGCGCTATGTGCATTTTGCGAAAGTCGTTCGCGTTGCTCGCCTGGACACGATACTATTTCCAAATCAAAGGTATATAACAGGTATTATGTTTCATCATGAAGGCATTAAAGGGGGGGGGGGGGGGGGGGGTCGTTTTGTGATGCTCTGATCATCAGCAACGGCATACGTTTTGGAGTATGTGACATGATCGTTGCGATCGATGTGAAATCATTGTAGGATCAAAGTAGGATTGACCTCATATAGTCCTTACCTTTGCTAGGAGGTATCCCAAAATGAATATTCCAATGGTCTGATCGTGATTTCCAGTATTGATGTCCATCGGGTCCCTGACATGAAATGGGACAAACTATGCATCAAGTGTGCTGGACGCGTTCCAAGTGGCTCGAATGAAGCCTTTCACTTGCCCGGGTCCCATTTCTCCGCCCCGGACCATATAAAATGTAACAGTGTGAAATAAGGTTTCAAAGGGTAGGCGATACTGCCACCTAGCAGGATTTGGCCGGCATTGCAATCTCAAGGTCTCAGAAATGAGTCCCAATGATACACAAGGTTCGTGAGACTGTATAGAATATTAAAATTGAGGGCGGCTGGGTAGCGCAGTGGAGAATGCACTCGCCTACCACTGCAGAGACTCTGGAATCAAATCCAGCTGTCAGCGGTACCTCCAGCTTAGTCAGTCGTCCCTACTAACACAATTGGCAGTGTTAGTGGGTGGGAAGCCGGCGGGGTATGTGTCCTGGTCGTTGTAAACTGTGGTTCCTACTGGTCGGTCGGGGCGCCTATTCAGCAGGGAGGGGATCGGGGGGAAATAGCGTGAACCTCTGCACGCGTTACATTCCCCCAGTGAGAGTCCTCGCTGTCAGGTGAAAAGAAGCTGTATCGGAGGAGGCATGTGGTAGTTCTACACCCTCCCTAGGCCGACAGTGGGGCAATGCGCGCAACGACCAGGAAGGGAATTGGCATAACGACAAAAATTGGGTTGGGAGCAAAAAATACAGAAAAAGTGAGAAAAAAATATATATCGAATAAAAGAAAAAACCATAAACGATCGAAAACCCGAGAATAGTCGGGTTCTGGTGCTCAACACATGGCGAGATAACCAGACTATAGTCATGATTGGCGCTGAAAGAGTTAATGCCAATCTCTACTAATGAACCATAACGTAACGTGTTGATTTCTTCCAACAACTTTGGGAACCTTTTGAATTGCAACCGAGACGCAAAACAAATGTAACGTGCAGCGCTGAGGAGCCTCAAGAGATTACCTGCAGTCATATTTTCCCCTCACGTCCCCCTCCTGCTCACCTGTCATGAGACCCAGAGGTGCTCGTCTTCCAGACCGATAAGGGCCGCTGAGCTGCCGCTGTTCCCCGCGGCCTAATCAGCAGGCTGCCACTCAACGTGTCATCCACGGACATAAATAAATAAACTCCACCTGGGACAAATTACCAGATAATTATCGCCTGCTTTCCTGGTTGATGGCGTAAAAAAAGGCTTCGCTGCCCTGGCTGAAGCACTCGAGGATGACGTGGGATCTGGAGACAGGGTTCCCACTCTTTGAACAATTATTTTCCAGGACCTTTCCAGGGCTTTTGCAGGAGTTATTCTTGACAATCCAGGTCATCACTTCTACAGGTAGGTCTAGTATAGACACATTTAACTTATTCCTCTTTTTTCTTTTAACAACACAGGGTGTAGGGTTCCTACAAGGACCACAATGGAAATAACTAAGCTCTGAGCTTTTTTTTGTCTATCCTTGACAGTATTCCAGACAGTGCCTCTTCTGTCACATGTTTATTTATAGTCAAAATAAAATCAATCAATGATTAAGTGTCTCACGTTTCATTACAGGTGACTGCTAGTGCTACACCATCACTGATAACTGTCTCAGGTTCATTACAGGTGACTGTTACACCATCACTGCTAACTGTCTCATTACAGGTGACTGTTACACCATCATGCTAACTGTCTCATTACAGGTGACTGCTACATCATCACTGCTAACTGTCTCATTACAGGTGACTGCTACATCACTGATAACTGTCTCATTACAGGTGACTGTTACACCATCACTGCTAACTGTCTTATTACAGGTGACTGTTACACCATCACTGCTAACTGTCTCAGGTTCATACAGGTGACTGTTACACCATCACTGCTAACTGTCTCAGGTTCATACAGGTGACTGTTACACCATCACTGCTAACTGTCTCATTACAGGTGACTGTTACACCATCACTGATAACTGTCTCATTAAAGGTGACCGCTACACCATCACTGCTAACTGTCTCATTACAGGTGACCGCTACATCACTGATAACTGTCTCATTACAGGTGACTGTTACACCATCACTGCTAACTGTCTCATTACAGGTGACTGTTACACCATCACTGCCAACTGTCTCAGGTTCATACAGGTGACTGTTACACCATCACTGATAACGGTCTCATTACAGGTGACTGTTACACCATCACTGCTAACTGTCTCATTACAGGTGACTGTTACACCATCACTGCTAACTGTCTCATTACAGGTGACTGCTACATCACTGATAACTGTCTCATTACAGGTGACTGCTACATCACTGGTAACTGTCTCATTACAGGTGACTGTTACACCATCACTGATAACTGTCTCATTACAGGTGACTGTTACACCATCACTGATAACTGTCTCATTACAGGTGACTGTTACACCATCACTGATAACTGTCTCATTACAGGTGACTGTTACACCATCACTGCTAACTGTCTCAGGTTCATTACAGGTGACTGTTACACCATCACTGCTAACTGTCTCATTACAGGTGACTGTTACACCATCACTGCCAACTGTCTCAGGTTCATACAGGTGACTGTTACACCATCACTGATAACGGTCTCATTACAGGTGACTGTTACACCATCACTGCTAACTGTCTCATTACAGGTGACTGTTACACCATCACTGCTAACTGTCTCATTACAGGTGACTGTTACACCATCACTGATAACTGTCTCATTACAGGTGACTGCTACATCACTGATAACTGTCTCATTACAGGTGACTGATACATCACTGATAACTGTCTCATTACAGGTGACTGCTACATCACTGATAACTGTCTCATTACAGGTGACTGTTACACCATCACTGATAACTGTCTCATTACAGGTGACTGTTACACCATCACTGATAACTGTCTCATTACAGGTGACTGTTACACCATCACTGATAACTGTCTCATTACAGGTGACTGTTACACCATCACTGCTAACTGTCTCAGGTTCATTACAGGTGACTGTTACACCATCACTGATAACTGTCTCATTACAGGTGACTGCTACATCACTGATAACTGTCTCATTACAGGTGACTGCTACATCACTGATAACTGTCTCATTACAGGTGACTGCTACATCACTGATAACTGTCTCATTACAGGTGACTGTTACACCATCACTGCTAACTGTCTCAGGTTCATTACAGGTGACTGCTACATCACTGATAACTGTCTCATTACAGGTGACTGCTACATCACTGATAACTGTCTCATTACAGGTGACTGCTACATCACTAATAACTGTCTCATTACAGGTGACTGCTACATCACTGATAACTGTCTCATTACAGGTGACTGTTACACCATCACTGATAACGGTCTCATTACAGGTGACTGTTACACCATCACTGCTAACTGTCTCAGGTTCATTACAGGTGACGTTACACCATCACTGATAACTGTCTCATTACAGGTGACTGCTACATCACTGATAACTGTCTCATTACAGGTGACTGCTACATCACTGATAACTGTCTCATTACAGGTGACTGTTACACCATCACTGATAACGGTCTCATTACAGGTGACTGTTACACCATCACTGCTAACTGTCTCAGGTTCATTACAGGTGACGTTACACCATCACTGATAACTGTCTCATTACAGGTGACTGCTACATCACTGATAACTGTCTCATTACAGGTGACTGCTACATCACTGATAACTCTCTCATTACAGGTGACTGCTACATCACTGATAACTGTCTCATTACAGGTGATTGCTACATCACTGATAACTGTCTCATTACAGGTGACTGTTACATCACTGATAACTGTCTCATTACAGGTGACTGCTACATCACTGATAACTGTCTCATTACAGGTGACTGCTACATCACTGATAACTGTCTCATTACAGGTGACTGCTACATCACTGATAACTGTCTCATTACAGGTGACTGTTACCTGTAATGAGACAGTTATCATTGATGGTGTAACAGTCACCTGTAATGAGACAGTTATCAGTGATGTAGCAGTCACCTGTAATGAGACAGTTATCAGTGATGTAGCAAGTTATCAGTGATGTAGCAGTCACCTGTAATGAGACAGTTATCAGTGATGTAGCAGTCACCTGTAATGAGACAGTTATCAGTGATGTAGCAGTCACCTGTAATGAGACGGTTATCAGTGATGGTGTAACAGTCACCTGTAATGAGACAGTTATCATTGATGGTGTGACTGTTACACCATCACTGATAACCGTCTCATTACAGGTGACTGCTACATCACTGATAACTGTCTCATTACAGGTGACTGCTACATCACTGATAACTGTCTCATTACAGGTGACTGCTACATCACTGATAACTTGCTACATCACTGATAACTGTCTCATTACAGGTGACTGCTACATCACTGATAACTGTCTCATTACAGGTGACTGCTACATCACTGATAACTGTCTCATTACAGGTGACTGCTACATCACTGATAACTGTCTCATTACAGGTGACTGCTACATCACTGATAATTGTCTCATTACAGGTGACTGCTACATCACTGATAACTGTCTCATTACAGGTGACTGTTACACCATCACTGATAACTGTCTCATTACAGGTGACTGTTACACCATCACTGCTAACTGTCTCATTACAGGTGACTGTTACACCATCACTGCTAACTGTCTCAGGTTCATTACAGGTGACTGTTACACCATCACTGATAACTGTCTCATTACAGGTGACTGCTACATCACTGATAACTGTCTCATTACAGGTGACCGCTACATCACTGATAACTGTCTCATTACAGGTGACTGCTACATCACTGATAACTGTCTCATTACAGGTGACTGCTACATCACTGATAACTGTCTCATTACAGGTAACTGTTACACCATCACTGATAACTGTCTCATTACAGGTGACTGCTACATCACTGATAACTGTCTCATTACAGGTGACTGCTACATCACTGATAAATGTCTCATTACAGGTGACTACTACATCACTGATAACTGTCTCATTACAGGTGACTGCTACATCACTGATAACTGTCTCATTACAGGTGACTGCTACACCATCACTGATAACTGTCTCAGGTTCATTACAGGTGACTGCTGTGCTACACCATCACTGATAACTGTACAATAAGGTCATCTTGTTATGAGCAACGACTCCTGTGCGCCAACACTTCCTCGTAAATGACGTACGTAATTTAATAGTGACGTAGCACTGTGCTGTACATTACCATAAAACTCGTACTTCTTAGCTGGACAAAATGTACGTTTTGTTGTCATTGAGGTCAGGATTTTACAGCATAAGAGGAGAATAAGCATGAGCTTGTCAAATGCCATGATGGACCAAAACAAAGGGAGCTTCAAACTAAATACACACACCTAGGTTTACATAGGCCATCTGGGTGAGGGGCTAAAATACAATAAAACATTTCCAGGACAAGATTAAAAATAAATCCAGGATATTAGGTAATTTTAGCACATTTTCCAGGTGTTCCAGGACGAGGGGGAAACCCTGTGGAATAAGAACGGTCAGGGGAATAAGAGCGGTCAGGAGAACTAGATACTCTCGGTCTCTGTCTGTGCCATCGTGTTCCAAATATCAGCTTTGTTAGCTCAACATTTCATGACTACCAAAGAAAAACGCTGAATAGAACACTGGGTCAGGCAACAAAAAAGAAAAAAGAAAGCTCATTACGATGGTGCCTGTCCATATCTATTCTCTAACAACTAAGATAATACTGTCGGTGCAGCATGAGACTAATAACAGCACTGCAGAGGGCAGAGAGCAGAGAGACATGGATGGGTATAATTGAAAGGGCAACAGCTTCTCAAACTAAGTTTAATAAGAAATAAGTCATATGGACTCTCTTAGCGTGGCGCAAAACGGCACAGCACAGCAACGACACAGAACAGCAGAATAAGTCACAGCAGGCTAGCAAGATGGTCAGTGCAGAGACCATGGCGGGTAAAATATCGCTTTAATGTCCCCATTAGTCAGTAGGTCTGCAGGGAACCAGAAGAACAGACGACAAAAATAAACTGTACTCTGTGGAGCTGATGTGTGCGTTTCAGGGACTGGGATCGCTGGCGTGCGTAAGCTTGTCCTGGGAGATGTTACCATTATCAAAAACCACAGAGTGGAACTTCCACTTATTTCAACAAGCCTACCTTGATTTGTCACAAATTAGGAGTCATTTCAGTCCGTCCAAAGGCACTTGAAACATTTAGGTGAAGCCGAAATTATAGCATGTTGTTAGTGGAATTCAATAGGGTCCAAAGCCGTGTCTCTGAAAACTAGGGATGCACCGATATGAAAATTTGCCACTGATACCGATTGTTCAACTAACACAATCGGCCGATACCGATATTTGTGGCAACACATTTTTTTTTAAATATTTTTTTTTGTAATATTTTTTTTTGTAATATATATATATATTTTTTTATGAAACTACTGTATATTTGTGTTACAAATTGTGCTCACCGATATGATCATAGACCTGTTTACTTACTTAAAAAAAGGAAACATCAAGAAATAGCACTATCTCTCTCCCAGTATGTTCTGCAGGGCTGCAGCTAGATACTAGTTCTCCCAGCATGGTCTACCTGCTGGGCTGCAGCTAGATACTATTGTCTCAACCAATGACATTTTGATTGACAGTCGATTCTGCCAATTACGTCACACACCGCTTGCACCCGCCTCTGCTGTTACCACCAATCGGCAAGCGCGTATACATTTTTTACTTCGGCTTTTGTCCGCCATTGATTTTGACAAGAGCTTTTCTACAACAACAACAATGGCGGCGTGGCTGACGTTTAGCTTTTAGCTCCGCAGGATGACTTAAATGAGGCATAATGATTTTACTGCAACTAATGTTATAATAAAACAAAGCCTTTCTATACATGTGTCTGATTGAAAACGTTATTAACACTTTGAGTGCCACGCCGGGTTTTCCTTTTTACCCCCTGAATGCCACCATCGGCGCCAATGTTAACGTTAATATCGCCTAATCTATGTTTTAAATTATGGCTATGTGTCTAATCTGCCCATCGCATTATCAAAGACTATTTTCCAGTCAGTGCTGTCAAGGCAGATTGTTTTTTTATCGCGTCATTTCCGTTTCAGAGCTAGCTTGCAGCCGGATAGCTTTCTATTGAACGCACAGAGATGTCTACCATCATCCCTGTACCGAAGAAACCCTCCCCAACATGTCCAAATGACTACAGACCGGTGGCACTCACCTCTGTGGTCATGAAATGTTTTGAGAGGCTGGTCAAGGACCACATTTGTGCCTCCCTCCCCAGTGATATGGACCCTATGCAATTTGCATACAGGACAAACAGGTCCACTGACGACGCGGTCTCCCAGGTACTGCACAGCACCCTCTCCCACCTTGACCGTCAGAAGGGGGGCTATGTGAGACTGTTGTTCATTGACTACAGCTCAGCGTTCAACACCATAGTCCCCACCAGACTGGTGGACAAGATGATCGAGCTGGGTCTGAGCCCCGCCCTGAGCGCCTGGGTACTGGACTTTCTGAGTGAAAGACCCCAGGCGGTCAGGGTGGGGGGTCAGACCTCCAACACCATCACCCTGAGCATCGGGTCCCCCCAGGGCTGTGTTCTAAGCCCCCTGCTGTACTCACTCTACACACACGATTGTGTGGCCAAGTTCAGCTCCAACTCCATAGTGAAGTTCGCAGACGACACGGTGGTGGTGGGGCTGATCTCGGACAACGACGAGAAGGCCTACCGGGAGGAGGTTGAGGTACTGGAACGCTGGTGCCAGGACAACAGCCTGCTCCTGAACATTGGTAAAACCAAGGAGCTGATCGTGGATTATAGGAGAGGACAGCAGGAGACACACACACACCACTGATGATTAACGGGGCTACCGTGGACAGGGTGAGCAGCTTTAAGTACCTGGGGGTCCACATCTCAGAGGATCTGACATGGTCAACACACATAGACACAGTAGTAAAGAAGGCGAAACAGCGCCTCTACCACCTGAGACAGTTAAGGAAGTTCAGAGTATCGGGGAAGATACTCCAGTCCTTCTACTCAGGAGCTGTAGAGAGCATCTTGACCGGAAACATCACTGCCTGGTATGGAAACAGCACGGCACAGAACAAGAAGGCCCTACAGAGAGTGGTGCGCTCAGCCGAGCGTACCACGGGTATTGCACTACCTCCCCTGCAGGTTCTATACAACAAGAGGTGCAAATCCAGAGCCTGCAGGATAATGAAAGACCCTCACCACCCCAATAACAGCCTGTTCCAGCTGCTGAGGTCAGGCAGACGCCTGCGAACCCCAGCTACTAGGACAGAGCGGCTTAGGCTCAGCTTCTTCCCCCAGGCCATCAGAGCCCTGAACAATGAACATTGAGTGCCACAGAACACTGAACTATCCACACACAAGCACACATGAACACACACACGACACGCACGCTGTGCACGCTCACACACTAGCAGCCACTTAACACTTTAACATGAGCACACACTCATGCCGCACACACGCACACTTATGGCCAAAAGGAAAGGCCACTTTAAATTAGAATAACAGGAACAGTGTATTGCACTACCAAAGCTACCTAGCATGTCCTATATGCTCTGTAAATAACTATGTACAGATACCGAGATGTCACACCATGTTACCTGTTACCTGTTTATTGCACAATGTTGTTTTTTTATTGGATTCTATTATATGTTGTACCACTGTATTGCACATCGTTGCGGGCAAGACCACCCGCATTTCATTGTATACTTGTATGCCGTGACAATTAAAACTCTTGACTTGACTTGGTATCTAATCTTCTTGTCTGACTCTGGAGAAGACAGTAAGCACATTTCCCATTATGTCGGCGTGTTCCTTTAAAAGTCGACAGAGTCTACAGCAGAGGAGCGAAAAGAACAGATGTTCAGTTTAGGTGAGTTCAGGTTACCCAGCGCTCTATTCAGTGTTTTCTTTCTAGGGCTGTCTTAAATACTTCGAAGCTTCGTTCGATGGGCATGGGATTCGAATATATTTTCTTTTTGTGCAAAATCAACCCTGCCTCTCTTTGTTAATTACAACAAGCAATGCTGTTGGTTATTTAAGATGAGGTCGGACTCGGACAGATTTGTGTTCATTGTGCTGCTTGTATAAAGCTTGTATAAAAAGTGATTTAAGATTTAAAAAGGTTTAAACTTTACAGCACTGACAAAGTTGAACAAAGTGCTGTACAAGTCCCACAACATAAAAAAAGCTTCGAATGAAAATCGAATCTCGGCCCCGAAGCTTCGAATTCCAAAAAAAAATATTCGAAGGTCAGCCCTAGTGTTTTCCCACAACGTTTCATGCCAACCAATATGGCACAATGCCACAGCTCATTGGCCTAGGGTTGGGTATCTTTCACATTTGAACCGATACCGGTACCCAACGGTACTTTAGTCTCTAAAAATGTAATCTACCTACCTCAGTTGTAAAATAAAAAATTCCAAACTTAAAATAATTTATTATCATTATTATTTATTTAGAACAATTTGTTATATATACAATATTGCAGCGAGCGTTGTCTGCATCTAGCTTTGTAAAGTGTAACAACACTTGCGACCGTTTTCGGCTTGCCATTGCCCCGACTGCTTTGTTGTTGAATAAAGTCAAATCCTAGGTAAGCGTGTATTGTGTGCGTGAACGTTGACGTGAACGTGCGGCACACTTCATAGGTTTCGTGGTGAACGAAATGTTGACGTCATCGGACTTAAAAACTTTACAGTACCGGAATGTGGCACTGGCGGATCTCACGTGCATCGGTACTCGATTCGGTACCCATCCCTATTGGCCACGGTAACACGGTCACCTGTTATTGGACTACGATCACCTGTGTTTGCCGGCGAAGATGTCTATGAATAAAATAGAGAAATCTTATAGAGTCCATTAGTGGGACTTCACAGGGACATGGTCATGTAGTGTATCCTACCCAGACATCACTGCACCATGTGTATCCGTGGTTACCAGTGATGCCACAGATTACTTGTAAAAGTAATCTGATTACTGATTACTGATTACTCCTTTAAAAAGTAATCTAAGTTACTTTACTGATTACTTGATTATCAGAGTAACTTAGTTACTTTGAAAGTAACTAGGTTACGAAGTCGTCGTCGTTCCCCCAACAGTTTTTTTTTAAACGCTTTATTGAAAGTGCATAAATTGTTTTTAACTTGTTTCTCTGCACATAACGTAAATTGTTAAACTAGTGCTTCAGCTTCTGTACCATCAAGTATGGTAAAGCAACAGTCTATGATGCTCACAGCATTAGAGCAGCCAGCCAGTGGTTTTACAAAACCAGTGTATCACATCTAACAAATGCAGGCTGAACTATTCAATTATATCAACTGTAACTATTAAATTGTTTTTATAAATGTCTCTCTATAAACATACAATCAGTCTCTCTTTAACATGTAAATTAACTGTAAATCTGGCAAATAAGAGCTTTTGCTCTGCCACCATCAACCCTCCTGTACCTAGTCGAAGCGTCGGCTAGTGTTGTGATTCCAGATGCTTTCAATGCAATTGGATGTGCTGTTTTTAGCGGTAGACAGTATTTTGTTTCCTCCGCCGTGAAGTAGTGACTGAGGCTACGTTTAGACGAGCGTTTTGGGGTGGAATTCTGAACAGAAACCGCAAAAGTCATCTGCGGTTTCACTTTTAATTTTGCCAAGCGTTTTGGGGTGGAATTCTCCGACGACGGAGCCCTGCTGTCACACGATTGGCGCATATGTCACATGACGTGCTGTGAAGACCCGCCCTACTCTGCCTCTGATTCGCAGACTGTGGATGGGGAATGTGATTGGACCAAACCAGAGTCACTCACAGACAGAGGGACCAGTCACGCCGCGGGACACATTCTTGTATTTAACCCTTTCACTGCCACACCACGTCACTCCCAAAAGAAAAACAGCTCAAAATGTATTTTTGACTGTCGAAAACGAAATAAAATACTGCATTCCGCCTGCATTATGAATTTATGATGAGATAGTAACGAAATAGTAATGCACAGCCACTTGGACAAGTAACTGCAATCAGATTACTGGCTTTTAAAGATTAACGCGTTAGATTACTATTTTCGGGGAAAAGTAATCAGATTACAATAACGCGTTACTTAGTAACGCGTTACTGGCATCACTGGTGGTTACACATGCACGCCAGTTTCTAAAGCGGTTGAACCACACATATATATAGGTATAGTAATGCCACGTAGGGTGAACACAAATGTGGGCCGTCACAGTTCAGTACCCCGACTTGACCTGAAACTCAATTAGAACCCGAAAGAAACCTCTAAGCTGCTTGAGAACAGAGCGACAAACTCCAAACCCGACGGATTGATGGTTCCCTATAATCGCTTCTCTGGGCGTAGATATGGCCGCGCACGCCCACGCCCCCCCCCCCCCCCCCCCCCCCATCCAACGCTGCCACTCAACTGCGTCGCTCCAAACATTATAAGTGACAATGTTATCGGGGTGCGAGTGTGCCGGGGCGTTCCCTCGTCTCCTTTGTGCGAGCGGGGGAGAAGGAGACAGAGGGCTTAGGTTGTCGTTCCCCAAGATAATGGCAGAGGAAATTAGCCCAAGGGGGGAAGGGAGTAAAATGTCAACAAATGTAGCTATCAGGTGGAATTTTTTTAAATAAAAATAACAGGTTTGCCGTCTGTGTGATGTTGGCGGGAGAGAGAGTATTGTGAAGCTGTCATTGTGTTTAGTGTTTCCCTATTCACTATTCAGGCAGCCTGCCCGTCACTTCCTCCATGTTGAGGATTATGTCGAGTCTTAGGGCTGAAACACACTGGCGTTGAAGCGTCCCGAAGAGAGAATTCGTAGCCTGGTTGTTCACAGCAGCGGCGATTTCCCCCCATGCGCCAGTCTGCTCCACTGCTCTTAAGAATCACAGGTAGAGCTTGTTATTTATCATGAGTTCAATTAGGTAAATGGTGCATTTATATGGCGCTTTTATCCAAAGCGCTTTACAATTTTGTTCCTCACATTCACACACCGAGGGCGGAGGAGACCATGCAAGGTGCCGACCTGCTCATCGGGAGCAGGTACGGGTTAAGTGTCTTGCTCAAGGACACTTCGACACACTGCCCGGGAGGAGCGGGAAACGAACCGGGAACATCCGGATTACCAGACGACCGCTCAAATCTTAACTCTTGAACATTACTTGTAAAACTACTCCGACAGTGCCATGTTTGTTCAGGAAAACACAACATTATATGTTATTTTTATAATTAAATAATGAATTATTATATTTATTATATTGATATTATTATAACTTAAAATGTCAGCAAAAATGCGTTATATATTTAATTTGA